>NC_041055.1:0-71844 GCF_900634775.1 Gouania willdenowi | reverse complement strand
TAGTGTAACTATTAGTGTAACCACTAGTGTAACTATTACTGTAACTACTAGTGTAACAACTATTGTAAATATTACTGTAACTACTAGTGTAACTATTAGTGTAACTATTACTGTAACTACTAGTGTAACCACTAGTGTAACTATCACTGTAACCACTAGTGTAACTACTAGTGTAAATGTTACTGTAACTACTAGTGTAACCACTTGTGTAACTATCACTGTAACCACTAGTGTAACTACTAGTGTAACTATTACTGTAACTACTAGTGTAACCACTAGTGTAACTATCACTGTAACCACTAGTGTAACTACTAGTGTAAATATTACTGTAACTACTAGTGTAACTATTACTGTAACTACTAGTGTAACTACTAGTGTAACTATTACTGTAACTACTAGTGTAACTATCACTGTAACCACAAGTGTAACTACTAGTGTAAATATTACTGTAACTACTAGTGTAACTACTAGTGTAACTATCACTGTAACCACTAGTGTAACTACTAGTGTAAATATTACTGTAACTACTAGTGTAACTACTAGTGTAACTACTAGTGTAAATATTACTGTAACCACTAGTGTAACTATTACTGTAACTACTACTGTAACTATCACTGTAACCACTAGTGTAACTACTAGTGTAAATATTACTGTAACTACTAGTGTAACTACTAGTGTAACTATTACTGCAACCACTAGTGTAACAACTATTGTAAATATCACTGTAACCACTAGTGTAACTACTACTGTAACTACTAGTGTAACTATTACTGTAACTACTAGTGTAACTATTACTGTAACTACTAGTGTAACTATCACTGTAACCACAAGTGTAACTACTAGTGTAAATATTACTGTAACTACTAGTGTAACTACTAGTGTAACTATCACTGTAACCACTAGTGTAACTACTAGTGTAAATATTACTGTAACTACTAGTGTAACTACTAGTGTAACTACTAGTGTAAATATTACTGTAACCACTAGTGTAACCACTAGTGTAACTATTACTGTAACTACTACTGTAACTATCACTGTAACCACTAGTGTAACTACTAGTGTAAATATTACTGTAACTACTAGTGTAACTACTAGTGTAACTATTACTGCAACCACTAGTGTAACAACTATTGTAAATATCACTGTAACCACTAGTGTAACTACTACTGTAACTACTAGTGTAACTATTACTGTAACTACTAGTGTAACTATTACTGTAACTACTACTGTAACTACTAGAGTAACTATTACTGTAACTACTAGTGTAACTATTACTGTAACTACTAGTGTAACTACTAGTGTAACTATTACTGTAACTACTAGTGTAACTATTACTGTAACTATTACTGTAACTACTAGTGTAACTATTACTGTAACTACTAGTGTAACTACTACTGTAACTACTAGTGTAACTATCACTGTAACCACTAGTGTAACTACTAGTGTAACTAATACTGTAACTACTAGTGTAACCACTAGTGTAACTATTACTGTAACTACTACTGTAACTACTAGTGTAACTATCACTGTAACCACTAATGTAACTACTAGTGTAAATATTACTGTAACTACTAGTGTAACTACTAGTGTAACCACTAGTGTAACTATTACTGTAACTACTACTGTAACTACTAGTGTAACTATCACTGTAACCACTAGTGTAACTACTAGTGTAACTACTAGTGTAACCATGACTGTAACTACTAGTGTAACTATCACTGTAAACACTAGTGTAACAACTATTGTAAATATCACTGTAACTACTAGTGTAACCACTAGTGTAACCATCACTGTAACTACTAGTGTAACCATGACTGTAACTACTAGTGTAACCACTAGTGTAACTATCACTGTAACCACTAGTGTAACTATCACTGTAACCACTAGTGTAACAACTATTGTAAATATCACTGTAACCACTAGTGTAACTGTCACTGTAACTACTAGTGTAACAACTATTGTAAATATCACTGTAACTACTAGTGTAACCACTAGTGTAACTATCACTGTAACCACTAGTGTAACTACTAGTGTAAATATTACTGTAACTACTAGTGTAACTACTAGTGTAACCATGACTGTAACTACCAGTGTAACCACTAGTGTAACTATCACTGTAACCACTAGTGTAACTACTAGTGTAAATATTACTGTAACTACTAGTGTAACTACTACTGTAACTACTAGTGTAACCACTAGTGTAACTATTACTGTAACTACTAGTGTAACTATTACTGTAACTACTAGTGTAACTACTAGTGTAAATATTACTGTAACTACTAGTGTAACTACTAGTGTAACCATGACTGTAACTACCAGTGTAACCACTAGTGTAACCATCACTGTAACCACTAGTGTAACTACTAGTGTAAATATTACTGTAACTACTAGTGTAACTACTACTGTAACTACTAGTGTAACTACTAGTGTAACCACTAGTGTAACTATTACTGTAACTACTAGTGTAACTATTAGTGTAACCACTAGTGTAACTATTACTGTAACTACTAGTGTAACTACTACTGTAACTACTAGTGTAACTATTAGTGTAACACCTAGTGTAACTATTACTGTAACTACTAGTGTAACAACTATTGTAAATATTACTGTAACTACTAGTGTAACTACTAGTGTAAATATTACTGTAACTACTAGTGTAACAATTAGTGTAACCACTAGTGTAACTACTAGTGTAACTATTACTGTAACTACTAGTGTAACCACTAGTGTAACTATCACTGTAACCACTAGTGTAACTACTAGTGTAAATATTACTGTAATTACTAGTGTAACTACTAGTGTAACCATGACTGTAACTACTAGTGTAAATATTACTGTAACTACTAGTGTAACTACTAGTGTAACCATGACTGTAACCACTAGTGTAACTACTATTTTAAATATTACTGTAACTACTAGTGTAAATATTACTGTAACTACTAGTGTAAATATTACTGTAACTACTAGTGTAAATATTACTGTAACTACTAGTGTAAATATTACTGTAACTACTAGTGTAACTACTAGTGTAACTATTACTGTAACTACTAGTGTAACGATTACTGTAACTACTAGTGTAACTACTACTGTAACTACTAGTGTAACCACTAGTGTAACTATTACTGTAACTACTAGTGTAACTATTACTGTAACTACTAGTGTAACTATTAGTGTAACCACTAGTGTAACTATTACTGTAACTACTACTGTAACTACTAGTGTAACTATTGTAAATATTACTGTAACTACTAGTGTAACTACTAGTGTAACTAATAGTGTAACCACTAGTGTAACTATTACTGTAACTACTAGTGTAACAACTATTGTAAATATTACTGTAACTACTAGTGTAACTACTAGTGTAAATATTACTGTAACTACTAGTGTAACTATTAGTGTAACCACTATTGTAACTACTAGTGTAACTATTACTGTAACTACTAGTGTAACCAATAGTGTAACTATCACTGTAACCACTAGTGTAACTACTAGTGTAAATATTACTGTAACTACTAGTGTAACTACTAGTGTAACCATGACTGTAACTACTAGTGTAACCACTAGTGTAACTATCACTGTAACCACTAGTGTAACTACTAGTGTAAATATTACTGTAACTACTAGTGTAACTACTAGTGTAACCATGACTGTAACTACTAGTGTAACCACTATTTTAAATATCACTGTAACCACTAGTGTAACTACTAGTGTAAATATTACTGTAACCACTAGTGTAACTACTAGTGTAAATATTACTGTAACTACTAGTGTAAATATTACTGTAACTACTAGTGTAAATATTACTGTAACTACTAGTGTAACTACTAGTGTAACTATTACTGTAACTACTAGTGTAAATATTACTGTAACTACTAGTGTAACTACTAGTGTAACTATTACTGTAACTACTAGTGTAACTACTAGTGTAAATATTACTGTAACTGCTAGTGTAACTACTAGTGTAACCATGACTGTAACTACCAGTGTAACTACCAGTGTAACCACTAGTGTAACTATCACTGTAACCACTAGTGTAACTACTAGTGTATATATTACTGTAACTACTAGTGTAACTACTACTGTAACTACTAGTGTAACCACTAGTGTAACTATTACTGTAACTACTAGTGTAACTATTACTGTAACTACTAGTGTAACTATTAGTGTAACCACTAGTGTAACTATTACTGTAACTACTAGTGTAACTACTACTGTAACTACTAGTGTAACTATTGTAAATATTACTGTAACTACTAGTGTAACTACTAGTGTAACTAATAGTGTAACCACTAGTGTAACTATTACTGTAACTACTAGTGTAACTACTACTGTAACTACTAGTGCAACTATTAGTGTAACAACTAGTGTAACTATTACTGTAACTATTACTGTAACTACTAGTGTAACAACTATTGTAAATATTACGGTAACTACTAGTGTAACTACTAGTGTAAATATTACTGTAACTACTAGTGTAACTATTAGTGTAACCACTAGTGTAACTACTAGTGTAACTATTACTGTAACTACTAGTGTAACCACTAGTGTAACTATCACTGTAACCACTAGTGTAACTACTAGTGTAAATATTACTGTAATTACTAGTGTAAATATTACTGTAACTACTAGTGTAAATATTACTGTAATTACTAGTGTAACTACTAGTGTAACCATGACTGTAACTACTAGTGTAACCACTATTTTAAATATCACTGTAACCACTAGTGTAACTACTAGTGTAAATATTACTGTAACTACTAGTGTAAATATTACTGTAACTACTAGTGTAAATATTACTGTAACTACTAGTGTAACTACTAGTGTAACTATTACTGTAACTACTAGTGTAACTACTAGTGTAAATATTACTGTAACTACTAGTGTAACTACTAGTGTAACCATGACTGTAACTACCAGTGTAACCACTAGTGTAACTATCACTGTAACCACTAGTGTAACTACTAGTGTAAATATTACTGTTACTACTAGTGTAACTACTACTGTAACCACTAGTGTAACTACTAGTGTAACCACTAGTGTAACTATTACTGTAACTACTAGTGTAACTATTACTGTAACTACTAGTGTAACTATTAGTGTAACCACTAGTGTAACTATTACTGTAACTACTAGTGTAACTACTACTGTAACTACTAGTGTAACTAATAGTGTAACCACTAGTGTAACTACTACTGTAACTACTAGTGTAACTACTACTGTAACTACTAGTGCAACTATTAGTGTAACAACTAGTGTAACTATTACTGTAACTACTAGTGTAACAACTATTGTAAATATTACTGTAACTACTAGTGTAACTACTAGTGTAAATATTACTGTAACTACTAGTGTAACTATTAGTGTAACCACTAGTGTAACTACTAGTGTAACTATTACTGTAACTACTAGTGTAACCACTAGTGTAACTATCACTGTAACCACTAGTGTAACTACTACTGTAATTACTAGTGTAACTACTAGTGTAACCATGACTGTAACTACTAGTGTAAATATTACTGTAACTACTAGTGTAACTGTGCAGAGGAAAGGGTGGAGACAGAGCCGCTGAGTCTCTGTAACTCCACACTGAGGATCCCACGGACCTGCAAGACAAAAGCCAGAAGGAGAACAGGAGCAAACACACAAGGGAAGAAGCAGACATAGAGGGAGTGTTTGAGAGAGGAATGGGACCCTCTCCGGTCCCTCTCTAACCTAAATGACCTCTCTCTTAACGCCCTCTCCAACCTCTCTCCAACCGAGCATGCCAGACCCCCCCCCCCGGCAGTCTATGCCTATTGCATCTTAATTATGAGCTATGAGCTGGTTCCTAACTAAAAGCTTTATCAAAGAGGAATGTTTTGAGCCTAACCTTAAAGGTAGAGAGGGTGTCTGCCCCCCGAACCGTGGTTGGTAGATGGTTCCAGAGAAGTGGGGCCTGATAACTGAAAGCTCTTCCTCCTATACTACTTTTAGAGATGAATGGAACAACGAGTAGTCCAGCATTTTGAGAGCGTAGTGTTCTGGGGGGATTGTATGGCACTACAAGCTCCTTGAGATAGACTGGTGCCTGTCCATTTAGGGCTTTATAAGTGAGAAGAAGAATCTTGAATTCTATTCTATATTTTATGGGAAGCCAATGCAGAGAGGCTAATACAGGAGTAATGTGATCTCTTCTCCTAGTTTTAGTCAGTACACGTGCTGCAGCATTTTGAACCAGCTGAAGTGTCTTAAGCGACTTGCTCGGGCAGCCTGCTAAAAGAGAATTACAATAATCCAGTCTAGAGGTAACAAAAGCATGGACTAGTTTTTCGGCGTCGCCCTGAGACAGGATAGATCTGATTTTAGCAATGTTACGGAGATGAAAGAAGGCAGTTCTTGAAGTTTGTTTTATGTGAGAGTTGAAGGATAAATCCTGATCAAATAGAACCCCAAGGTTTCTAACAGTTGTGCTTTGTGCCAGAGTAATGCCATCTAGGGCAGTTAGGCTAGCATAGGTTTCTCTAAGGTGTCGCGGGCCCCAGTACAATGACCTCAGTCTTGTCTGAGTTGAGAAGAAGAAAATTTTGGTCCATCCAGGCCCTAATGTCCTTTAGACAGGCCTCAAGTTTAGATAGCTGATTTGTCTCACCTGGCTTCATTGATACATACAGTTGGGTATCATCAGCATAGCAGTGAAAGTTAACAGAGTATTTTCTCATAACATTACCAAGGGGGATCATATAGATACAGAAGAGGATTGGACCTAGCACAGAGCCCTGAGGAACCCCGTAGCTTACTTTAGTGTACACAGAAGACTTATTATTCACGTGTACAAACTGGTACCTATCAGATAGGTAGGACTTAAACCAGTTTAGGGCAGTCCCTGTGATTCCAAGTAATTCCTCTAATCTCTCTAGTAGAATATAGTGATCTATAGTGTCAAAAGCTGCACTAAGATCTAATAAAACCAGCACTGAGAGTCGTCCTTCATCTGAAGCCCAGAGTAGATCATTAGTTACTTTAACTAAAGCAGTCTCTGTGCTGTGTTGAGCTCTAAAACCTGACTGGAAGTCCTCGAACAGGCTGTTGTTTTGAAGGAAGTCACAGAGCTGAGCCGCCACAACTTTCTCAAGAATCTTTGAAATAAAAGGAAGATTAGATATAGGCCTGTAGTTTGCTAAAGTGCTGGAATCAAGAGTAGGTTTTTTGAGAAGGGGTTTGATTACAGCTACTTTAAAGGACTGTGGCACGTAGCCTATTGATAGGGATATATTTATTGTCTCCAACAAAGATGGGCAGACTAGGGGAACAACTTCTTTAAACAGCTTAGTTGGGATCGGATCTGAAAGGCAGGTCGATGGTTTGGAGGATGAAATAATAGAGTTAAGTTCCTGAAGTCCTATATGTGTGAAAACAGTTTAGGTTAGGCCTATTTACATTTAATGGTACAGCAGGCCCAGGTGAAGGCAGGGAGTGGCTAATTTTATCTCTAATCTTGTGAATTTTATTGTTAAAAAAATGTCATAAAGTCCTCACAGCTGAGGGCTAGAGGAATCATGGGCTCAATAGAGCTCTGACTTTGTGTTAGCCTGGCTACAGTGCTGAAAAGGTACCTCGGATTATTTTTTATTTTCTTCAATTAGTGAGGAGTAGTATGTAGATCGACTATGTCGTAAGGCTGTCATGTATTTACTATGGCTTTCTTGCCAAAGTATTCGTGACTCCTCTGTTTTATTGGAGCGCCACATTCTCTCTAATTTACGGGTTGTTTGTTTGAGTGTGTGAGTTTCAGAGCTAAACCACGGAGCTTTCCTCTGACGTTTAATAGTTTTTTCCCTCAATGGGGCAATTGAGTCCAAGGTGGATTTTAGTAGACTAGCAGAGCTATCGACAAGCAGATCCAGTTGAGAGGGGTTATAATTAATATCATAGTTATTTATTGGATGGTGCACTGAGTTTAAGGCAGCAGGAATGGCCTCTTTAAATTTAGCCACAGCACTGTTGGATAGATTTCTACTCCTAACTATTTTATTGCACAGTGCGAGATCCTCTAGGATAATGTTAAAAGATATTAAAAAGTGATCTGATAGCAGAGGATTTTCAGGGTAGACTTTTAGTTCATTAATATCAAGGCCATATGTTAGAACAAGATCAAGAATATGATTTAAACGATGAGTAGCTTCATTAATAGTTTGAAAAAAGCCAACTGAGTCTATTAGGGACATAAAGGCTGAGCTCAGGCTATCACTATCTTTGTCCACATGGATATTAAAATCTCCTACTATCAGTATTTTATCAGAACTGAGGACTAAGTTTGATATAAACTCAGAGAATTCTGATAGAAATTCAGAATAAGGGCCTGGAGGACGGTAAATTATCACAAATAAGACTGGCTGGCAGGTTTTTGATTCGATATGAGATAAATTTAGAACCAGGCTTTCAAAGGAAGTGTAACTGGCCTTTGGTTTAGGATAGATTAGGAGAGAGGAATGATAAATAGCTGCTACACCACCTCCACGGCCTATGTCTCGTGGCATATGAGTATTTAAATGACTGGGAGGAGTGGCTTCATTTAAACTAACATATTCATCTTGATACAGCCATGTTTCAGTTAAACAGAATAAATCAAAGTTATTTCTGAGATAAGGTCATTTACTAGTAGAGATTTGGATCTCAGTGATCTAATATTTAATAGAGCACATCTAATGCTTTTATGTTTTGGTGTTTCTAGATTTGAGATTTTAATTTTTTTCAGATTTTTATAATTGATAGCTCTTTTATTTGATTTTATGTTAAAATCATTGTGAAATATGGGTCGGGGGACTGACACCGTCTCCATAAAATAATATTCATCACCATCACAACAGTTGTCATGGCGATGAACACAGCTATCCTGATAGCAATGGGAGGGAAACTGTCCTAAGGCAAGCGCAGAGGGGCGTGGAGGACTCCCCCTCTGTAACATGGTCTCATTCATGAGATGTCATAAATGTGCCATGTTTTCTGATAGTAGAGATGCTCCCTCCAAAGTAGGATGGATTCCATCTCTTCCTATCAGGTTCGGTTTTCCCCAGAAGGATCTCCAATTATCAATGAAGCCCACCTCGTTTTCTGGACACCACCTCGATAGCCAGCGGTTAAATGATGACATGCGGCTGTACATGTCATCACTGGTCAGATTTGGTAAGGGACCAGAGAAAATTACGGAGTCCGACATTGTTTTAGCATAAGCACAAACTGATTCAATGTTCACTTTGGTTGCTTCCGACTGGCGACGTCGGGAGTCATTAGTGCCGACATGGAGGACTATCCTATCAAACTTACGATTACTCTTTGCCAGCAACTTTAGATTTGATTCTATGTCGCCCGCTCTGGCCCCTGGGATGCACCTCACAATGCCCGCTGACTTCGCTAGCTTCACGTTTCTCACTATGGAGTCTCCAATTATCAGAGTTTGTTCCCCGGTGAGTGTGTTGTCCTCACGGAGGGGGGGAGAACCTGTTTGAGACGTGAACATGGTGGTGTCCCGAGCGGCTTTTTTGACCTTCGACTATGCTTACCACGGACAGTAACCCACTCATTGCTGGCCGGGGGGGAGGCTAAGCTAGAGCTAGCACGGTCCGCACCGGCTAGGTCCTGCTTGCTAGCTTCGGTTTTGGTATCAGGGGTGCGGAACCGCTTCTCCAGATTGTTGATCCTCGCCTCCATATCTAACAGTACGCTACACTTTATGCAACTACCATTGTCCCTAAAGGAGGACGAGGAGTAACTAAACATCTGACACACCGGGCAGGAGAGCGGAGGGGAGGAGAGAGAAGCCATAGGTGCTAAATTTAAGCTAAGCTAAGCTAAGCTAAGGACAAAAGGAAGTTTAAAGGAGATTGTACTGCCTATAAGAGGCGAGATTGCTTTTTACTTAACCTTCGTACGTTTAACTGTACGGTAAAAAATTAAAACAAGTGTTTTCAAGGCTAAAATATCAATGACAACAAGTTTGATTAGAGTTAGCAGAACACAGTAGTAGAGCGCTGCAAACAGCGGTAGAGTGTAAACAGGAAATGATCGATACGTCACCACGTCAGCACGTGATGAATGATGAATTCATGTTGGGTGTGGGATACATATGTATGTGTATATACGTATATATGCATATGTGTGTATCCATAAAATGAAGAGTCCGTCCTTAAGACTGCTCTACTGTAAAGTGCCTTGAGATACCATTGGTTATGATTTGGCGCTATACAAATAAAGATTGATTGATTGATTGATTGATAGTGTAACCATGACTGTAACTACTAGTGTAACCACTAGTGTAACTATCACTGTAACCACTAGTGTAACTACTAGTGTAAATATTACTGTAACTATCACTGTAACCACTAGTGTAACTACTAGTGTAAATATTACTGTAACTACTAGTGTAACTACTAGTGTAACCATGACTGTAACTACTAGTGTAACCACTATTTTAAATATCACTGTAACCACTAGTGTAACTACTAGTGTAAATATTACTGTAACCACTAGTGTAACTACTAGTGTAAATATTACTGTAACTACTAGTGTAAATATTACTGTAACTACTAGTGTAACTACTAGTGTAACTATTACTGTAACTACTACTGTAACTATTACTGTAACTACTACTGTAACTACTAGTGTAACTACTAGTGTAAATATTACTGTAACTACTAGTGTAACTACTAGTGTAACCATGACTGTAACTACTAGTGTAACCACTATTGTAAATATCACTGTAACCACTAGTGTAACTACTAGTGTAAATATTACTGTAACCACTACTGTAACTACTAGTGTAACTACTACTGTAACTACTAGTGTAACTATTAGTGTAACCACTAGTGTAACTATTACTGTAACTACTAGTGTAACAACTATTGTAAATATTACTGTAACTACTAGTGTAACCACTAGTGTAACTATCACTGTAACCACTAGTGTAACTATTACTGTAACTACTAGTGTAACCACTAGTGTAACTATCACTGTAACCACTAGTGTAACTACTAGTGTAAATATTACTGTAACTACTAGTGTAACTACTAGTGTAACCATGACTGTAACTACTAGTGTAACCACTATTTTAAATATCACTGTAACCACTAGTGTAACTACTAGTGTAAATATTACTGTAACCACTAGTGTAACTACTAGTGTAAATATTACTGTAACTACTAGTGTAAATATTACTGTAACTACTAGTGTAAATATTACTGTAACTACTAGTGTAAATATTACTGTAACTACTAGTGTAACTACTAGTGTAACTATTACTGTAACTACTAGTGTAAATATTACTGTAACTACTAGTGTAACTACTAGTGTAACTACTAGTGTAACTATTACTGTAACTACTAGTGTAACTACTAGTGTAAATATTACTGTAACTGCTAGTGTAACTACTAGTGTAACCATGACTGTAACTACCAGTGTAACTACCAGTGTAACCACTAGTGTAACTATCACTGTAACCACTAGTGTAACTACTAGTGTATATATTACTGTAACTACTAGTGTAACTACTACTGTAACTACTAGTGTAACCACTAGTGTAACTATTACTGTAACTACTAGTGTAACTATTACTGTAACTACTAGTGTAACTATTAGTGTAACCACTAGTGTAACTATTACTGTAACTACTAGTGTAACTACTACTGTAACTACTAGTGTAACTATTGTAAATATTACTGTAACTACTAGTGTAACTAATAGTGTAACCACTAGTGTAACCACTAGTGTAACTATTACTGTAACTACTAGTGTAACTACTACTGTAACTACTAGTGCAACTATTAGTGTAACAACTAGTGTAACTATTACTGTAACTACTAGTGTAACAACTATTGTAAATATTACGGTAACTACTAGTGTAACTACTAGTGTAAATATTACTGTAACTACTAGTGTAACTATTAGTGTAACCACTAGTGTAACTACTAGTGTAACTATTACTGTAACTACTAGTGTAACCACTAGTGTAACTATCACTGTAACCACTAGTGTAACTACTAGTGTAAATATTACTGTAATTACTAGTGTAACTACTAGTGTAACCATGACTGTAACTACTAGTGTAAATATTACTGTAACTACTAGTGTAACTACTAGTGTAACCATGACTGTAACTACTAGTGTAACCACTAGTGTAACTATCACTGTAACCACTAGTGTAACTACTAGTGTAAATATTACTGTAATTACTAGTGTAAATATTACTGTAACTACTAGTGTAAATATTACTGTAATTACTAGTGTAACTACTAGTGTAACCATGACTGTAACTACTAGTGTAACCACTATTTTAAATATCACTGTAACCACTAGTGTAACTACTAGTGTAAATATTACTGTAACTACTAGTGTAAATATTACTGTAACTACTAGTGTAAATATTACTGTAACTACTAGTGTAACTACTACTGTAACTACTAGTGTAACTACTAGTGTAACCATGACTGTAACTACCAGTGTAACCACTAGTGTAACTATCACTGTAACCACTAGTGTAACTACTAGTGTAAATATTACTGTTACTACTAGTGTAACTACTACTGTAACCACTAGTGTAACTACTAGTGTAACCACTAGTGTAACTATTACTGTAACTACTAGTGTAACTATTACTGTAACTACTAGTGTAACTATTAGTGTAACCACTAGTGTAACTATTACTGTAACTACTAGTGTAACTACTACTGTAACTACTAGTGTAACTAATAGTGTAACCACTAGTGTAACTACTACTGTAACTACTAGTGTAACTACTACTGTAACTACTAGTGCAACTATTAGTGTAACAACTAGTGTAACTATTACTGTAACTACTAGTGTAACAACTATTGTAAATATTACTGTAACTACTAGTGTAACTACTAGTGTAAATATTACTGTAACTACTAGTGTAACTATTAGTGTAACCACTAGTGTAACTACTAGTGTAACTATTACTGTAACTACTAGTGTAACCACTAGTGTAACTATCACTGTAACCACTAGTGTAACTACTAGTGTAAATATTACTGTAATTACTAGTGTAACTACTAGTGTAACCATGACTGTAACTACTAGTGTAAATATTACTGTAACTACTAGTGTAACTACTAGTGTAACCATGACTGTAACTACTAGTGTAACCACTAGTGTAACTATCACTGTAACCACTAGTGTAACTACTAGTGTAAATATTACTGTAACTATCACTGTAACCACTAGTGTAACTACTAGTGTAAATATTACTGTAACTACTAGTGTAACTACTAGTGTAACCATGACTGTAACTACTAGTGTAACCACTATTTTAAATATCACTGTAACCACTAGTGTAACTACTAGTGTAAATATTACTGTAACCACTAGTGTAACTACTAGTGTAAATATTACTGTAACTACTAGTGTAAATATTACTGTAACTACTAGTGTAACTACTAGTGTAACTATTACTGTAACTACTACTGTAACTATTACTGTAACTACTACTGTAACTACTAGTGTAACTACTAGTGTAAATATTACTGTAACTACTAGTGTAACTACTAGTGTAACCATGACTGTAACTACTAGTGTAACCACTATTGTAAATATCACTGTAACCACTAGTGTAACTACTAGTGTAAATATTACTGTAACCACTACTGTAACTACTAGTGTAACTACTACTGTAACTACTAGTGTAACTATTAGTGTAACCACTAGTGTAACTATTACTGTAACTACTAGTGTAACAACTATTGTAAATATTACTGTAACTACTAGTGTAACCACTAGTGTAACTATCACTGTAACCACTAGTGTAACTATTACTGTAACTACTAGTGTAACCACTAGTGTAACCACTAGTGTAACTATCACTGTAACCACTAGTGTAACTACTAGTGTAAATATTACTGTAACTACTAGTGTAACCACTAGTGTAACTATCACTGTAACCACTAGTGTAACTACTAGTGTAAATATTACTGTAACTACTAGTGTAACCACTAGTGTAACTATCACTGTAACCACTAGTGTAACTACTAGTGTAAATATTACTGTAACTACTAGTGTAACTATTACTGTAACTACTAGTGTAACTATCACTGTAACCACTAGTGTAACTACTAGTGTAAATATTACTGTAACTACTAGTGTAACCACTAGTGTAACTATCACTGTAACCACTAGTGTAACTACTAGTGTAAATATTACTGTAACTACTAGTGTAACTACTAGTGTAACTATTACTGTAACTACTAGTGTAACTATCACTGTAACTACTAGTGTAACCACTAGTGTAACTATCACTGTAACCACTAGTGTAACTACTAGTGTAAATATTACTGTAACTACTAGTGTAACCATGAGTGTAACTACTAGTGTAACTACTAAACATCAGAAGCTCAGACTCACAGGCGTTTGATTCCTGACTCAGGATGAACTGACCAACGGGAACGAGTCCTCAGATCAGGTGTTCCACAGGGAGTGGCCTCTTCCTCCTCCTCATCTTCATCACTGGAACACACAATATATATATATATATATATATATATATATATATATATATATATAATACATATACTGTATATCATATTTATATATGTATATATAATACCTCTCTGGCAAGCTCACTAATCTGATGAAGATACAGGAAGTGTTTAGACATTGTTTTCACAGCCATCCATGACAGCATCTATACTATAATGACAGAATGTGTGTGTGTGTGTGTGTGTAGTGAATATCTCCCCGACACAGTATGAGTTCGACCTGAAACTTAGTCAATGGGTTCCAAACACCTCAAGTGTGTGAATCAGTTATTTTGGAGTAATTTGGTGAAGCAAAACGTTCAAAACGTTAATTCTATCATTACGGCTCCCTCGGTAAGAACGCGGTATTTCCGGTTCCGGGTTCTTGACGTCACTGTGTCTCAGTTTGTTTGGGTTTAAAAAAAAAAAAAAGATCAATATTAAAAACGTTTTTGTACCGCTAAAAGCAATTTAAGTTAATATTTAAAGGTTATTTAATATTATTCCTGTGATTCCAAACTTCCTTTAAATCGCGGGTCATGGACTTCACTTCCTGCTTCGTCTCCATGAGTGTGGGCGGTGCCTGTGCTGACGGTCGTTAGCCGACCTCATCACAAACATTCTGTTTTAGTAAGCGGATGGGTCCACAACACGGCTCTACTATGATTATTGTTTGTTCTACGCAAGGGTGAGTGTTTCTTCTTATATTATTCTGTGTTATGAAAGATGCTAGCAGCTACAATGTAAACACACACACAAGGCTCATGCGTGTGCGTGCACTACACCAGGATGTACATGCTGAACGCACACAGAGCCGTTTAGACAGAGAGTTGCAACTTTGGTGTGAGACAACGCACGGAGGAGATGGAGATAGACACACACAGTATTTATAATAAAAAATATACTAAATGAGTAAAAACAATATTTATACTAAAAGTACACAAAACAACAGAAATACAAAAAATATATAAAAAGGCTCCAAAAACACACAAAACTAAATATTTATACACAAAACACACAAAATGCCAACAGAAATGCGCAAAACTACACCAAAAAAGATACAAAAATACACAAAATGACTCCAGAATCACACTACAATGGCAATAAAAAACTAGAATTATACAAAAAATACACATTATTGACTCCAAAAAACATACATTACAGAAAACTACACCAAACAAAAAAAATATAAAAATGAGTTAAAAAAAATCATGTCTCATAGAAATAAACCAAATAAATCACACACACTATTTTACTTTGCACCCACAAATAAACCCTTAATAACACTACAGAGTACATAGTATGTACACCTCTCTGTAAATCTAACCTTCAAACACACACTCATTTGGCCATAACTGAGAACTCTACTTAAGCTCCTCCCACAATATGAATACATACTCCTGACGGGCACTGTATTAGTTACAATAATGACCAATGAAAAGCTGTGTGCGTGTGTGTGTGCGTTTGGAGTTGTTTGGTTTATTAGGCCCGAGCGAAAGGCCTCTTAGTCTCATAGTGGCTACACTACGAGACCTGATTTTAAAAATGCAAAAAATTTGACACGCCAGCGCCCCCAAGTATGCTAAAAATGCATTACGAGATAGGAATTGCCAAAGAAAATAATTAATCGTAGAATCATAAAAATTTACACAGAAGTAGACCATGACAAGACAAGTAAAAAACATAATGACCATGCCAAAAAACACTGAGGAATAGAAAAATTGCTATTTTTGCTTACATATTTCAATGCATTTCTACTAGAGCATTTCACTGTACGATCTGGAGTCTGTTTAGGGTCGACTTATTAAAACATGTAAAAACAGAATTACAGTAGTCAATACGAGATGATATAAATGTGTGTATGACCAGTTCCAGATCTGATCTTGATAAAAGATGTCTCACTGTAGAGATATTTCTCAGGTGGTAACAACAGTTTTTAGTCAATTGATGACAATGTCCCTCCAAAGACATGGACTGATCAATAACAACCCCAAGGTTTCTGAGGCTGGTTTTAACAGATGAGCCCAGATCACCAAGAGAGTTTTTAATTAGAGGATGTTTTTATCAGGATCAAAGTTTATGTTTTATTAGAATTTATCTGGAGATCATTTGATGACAGCCAGTTTTTGATACAGGATATACAGTCTAAGATCTCTGATAAAAAGTGAAACGCTGAGTCATTAAAGGAACAGTACAACTGGATATCATCAGCATAAAAATGATAAGATATATTTTTAAAACCATGGATCAACCGACCAAGAGGCATCAGATACAATAAAAACTAAGCAGGAACCAGAACAGAGCCCTGGGCTACTCCACATGACAGGTTGGACATATTAGACATTACATCATTAATAGTAACATTAAAGGTTCTTCTATTTATATAAGAGGTAAACCATTGGAGAACAGTATCAGAAAACCATCTCAGATGTAAGTGGATCAACCAGTATACTATGATCTACTGTATCAAAGGCAGCATCAGATCAAGTCAAACTAAAACTGTGTAACGACCAGAGTCAGTGACATCATCACGTCACTAGAAACTTTCAGAAGATCAGTTTCAGTGGATTGATCTAAAACCAGATTAATATTTATCATAAATATCATGTTGTTCCATGTATGAGGTTAGCTGCTTAGCAACCACTTTCTCCATGATTTTAGACATGAAGAGAAGTTTAGATATGGGTCAGTAGTTTATAGGCTCCCCCGGATCAAGATTGGGTTTTTTAAGAATGGGGTTTATTATCACATGTTTAAAAAAGCTGGAGACAGAGCCAGATAAAAGTGAGAGGTTTATCAATTTTACCACCCAAGGACCAACAACATCAAAAACATTTAAAAACAGAGAAGTAGGAACAATGTCTACAGAGCTCGATGAGGGTTTGATCTTTCTACTAAAACCTGAACATCCTGTAGGCTGACGGGAGTGAAGGAGGACCATGAGCTCACAGGGGCTGATGCACTGCACAAGCTAACCAAGGGAGGAGTGATGCTAGCCCTGATATCTTGTACTTTATTTACAAAGAAATTTTAAAAATAGTTACAGTCCTCCTGTGTGTGTACAGGCACATGGGACGGTGAGGGTGCAACAAGATTTTCAATAGTATTGAACAAAACCTTGGGGTTTCTCTTATTTTGCAAAACAAGATTAGTAAAATAAGCAGAGCGGGCATGCTTTATTAATTCATTTATCTCCATTATCTTTTCTTTTAAATAGAGTCTGTGCACCTCTAGTTTAGTGGTTTTCTACAACCGTTCCACTTTTCGGCAGCTTCTCCTAAAGCTAAAAATAGCTTCATTCATCCACGGACAAGGTTTCTTATTAGAGCCTGGAGTATTTTTAGCTGTTGCTACTGTGTCCAAAACAGACAGACAATGGCTATTGAAGTTTGTCATAAAAGTGTCAACATCATCACAACTAGTAAATGTAGTTGAATCAAAAGAGGCAGAAAATCCACTGATTGCTGCTCCATTAAGAATGCGTCTCCGCTTTTTCACATTAGAAGTAGTCTGTCCAGTGTGATTGACAGATTAAATATGATACAGCAATGGTCGCTTATTTGTAAGTCTTCAATACCTAGATGGTCAATCATTAAACCAAAAGAAAAGACCAAATCTAAAGTATGACCTTTAGTGTGTGTTGGACCTGACACATGTTGTACAAAGTGAAAAGAGTCCATTAGAGACATCAGCTCATCTGCCATAGGACAGGAGGAATTATCAATATGTAGATTAAAATCACCAAGGATTAATACACAGTTTAACAATAGATGACATAAACTCAGAGAATTCATCTAGGAATTAACGAGCAGGACCAGGAGGTCGGTAGATTAAAACACAGTAAAAAGAGTGTTCATTTCCAACCTTACACATCTGGAGCTCGAAGGAGTTGAACGTGTTTATGTCCAACAGTCTGCAGCTGAAAGCGTCTCTGTATACGAGCGCTAATCCTCCTCCACGTCGTGTAAGCTGTAGAGTTCCAAACACGGAGCAGTCCGTAGGGCACAGCTCATTAAGATGAACGTAGTCATCTTCCCGTTGCCATGTCTCCGTAACATCAGATCCAATCCTTGGGACATAAAAAGGTCCTTCAGGAGGTGCGATTTGTTGGCTATCGATCTAGCATTCTGCAAGCCGAGGCGTAGAGTCACTTCCTCGTCGGCCTGTGTAGAGCTGCGACGCAGCGGACGAAGCCACCCGTGATCCACACCCCGATGCCGGTGACGGCATTTGCGGAGCGGCGCTTCGAGCGGCAGGTGACGCAAGCCGGAGACCAGACGCACTGGAGCCACGGGCTGAATCCATCGTAATCTATATGTTAACTGGCATCAAGGATCAGTCCCAGGGTTTGACCTCCAGAACGCCTTTATCCTCAACAGGACTCCACCACGTTTACCCCATTTTTTAGCACGCTTCCTCCAGAGGACAGGTGAGCACAGCAGGAAGTCAGGTACTGACGCCAAGTGAGGAGGAAGTCTGGATGTTTGATCCTTAGAGATGAAGCCCAGACATACATCATGTGAATGATTAAGAAGAATAAGTTCCTGACGGTCGTAAACTATCAGCGCAGTGATGTTTTTGCACAGAAAACCGATCAGTGCGGCTACAAAGAAAAGTTCAAGCAGAGCGGGCAGACGGCAGCTGGTACATGCTGGCGCCATCTTGTTCGCCATCTTGTTGAAATGAATCAACTGATACCTGTAGAGAAGAAGGGAGGCTTGAGTAGTCTCAGCCTTGCCTCAGGCAGGTCCGCCATCTTAGGCACAGTTGGTGTGGCCCTCCATCTCTGACACTCTGGACTGGAATGCTGATGTTTCTTGACCGTTTCTCGCCCCCGTAGGATCCAATATTTCCACCTTAACTCTGAAAAAAAAAGGCGCTCTGAGCCAGGGTGACATAAAGCCTTGGTGTCATGAATAATGAGCTGGGTAACTTTACGGCGGGGGTCCAGCACTACAGAGTGAATGGCTTCAGGGTCCAGCTGAACACTGTGGCGGAGCCTTCCTCCAACTCTAATGAGCCCTGAAGTGTGATCATACTCAGGGGCCAGGGTTAGTAGTCAACTGGTGGTGGGAACTGATTTGTTAGCACTCAGCAGGATACACTCCTCCGGAAAGCTGTCTCGCTGGGACTGCTGCAGGATTTCTCCTTCTGCTTCTTGATAGTCTGCAGCATAGAGTGTGCTCTGACCAGCCGCCCCGTGACAGGATTGGGCTACAGCTTCTATCAGTTCAGCAAAGGAGGAGCAGTGGTCAGCCTGTCGCTGTAAAGTGGTCCTGGCAGTGGTAATAGTGAGACAGGAGAGTTTTCTGCAGGAAAGCCAGACTGTGTCTCCACCTGCCGTTGTCAGACAGTTCCTGCAATGTTTTACCCCGAATGATGTCATCAGCAGGGTTTTGGGGTGACGTCGCATATCTCCAGGTTTGAAGGTCAGTCAGCTCCTGGATCTCGGCTACCCTGGTTCTTACAAACACCCTAAATCGACAGGAGTCTAACTGCAACCAGGTAAGGACAGTGGTGGAGTCTGTCCAGAGGGTAGTACTGTTTATACTCACAGTCGGCGCTTGTAGGAGGGAAGCCAGTTGGGCGGCTGTCAGCGCTGCACAGAGCTCCAGCCTGGGTATGGACTGTTGCTTTTTCGGGGCCACTCTGGATTGAGCTGTGACGAAGGACACCGCCACCTGACCTTTAGAGTCCTCTATGCGCATGTAGGCCACTGAACCGTAAGCTTTCTCTGTTGCATCAGCAAATACATGAATGTACCTCTGACAGTTGGCAGTATATAGCAGACCTGACATAACAGCGTGGCAATGTAACCTGAGACAAATAATGTAACTGCTTCCCACTCCAACCAGGGCTGTAGCACCTCATCAGGCAGGATGGGTTGTCCCACTCTTGACTTTGGCCCGCGTTGTAAAGGGGACAATGAACCTCAAGGGATCGTACAGACTTGCCAAAACTCTGTAAATGTTGCGCATGGTGGTGGTGGGGCCGTCCAGCAGCTTGTATTTGAATCTAAAAGTGTCAGAGTTGCAGAGCCATCGCAGACCCAGGGCGAGCTCTTGCGGATCGGTGCTTGACTCCTGGAGCCACTATCAGACCGGGCCTCTAAGGGCAGGTGTTTGATGGTCTCTGGAGCATTACTGGCCCATTGTTTCAAGTCAAAACCACCTGCAACTAACAGCATTTTTAGTTTGTCCACAAGATGTTTGGCTTCGTCAACAGTGGGGAGGCTCTGTAGAGAATTATCTACATAGAATGACTTCTCAATGGTAACAAAAACATCCTCACCTGGCTGGCTGTGGTCGAACACATGTTCCAGCAGGGCTAATGTAACACAACAGGGGTTGCAGGTTGTGCCAAAAGGTAGGACCTGCCACACGTAGCTGCTGGGTGGTTTTTCTGTCTTCAGGTCTCGCCATTGGAAGCAGAGCAGAGTTTTGGCCTGACCTGATGGAGCATGCCTTTTAGATCACTGCTTACAGCAATAGGATGCTCCCTGGAGTGCAACAACACCCCCAGCAGGCTGGATGTGAGGGTAGGACTAGGCAGAAGGAGCAATTGAAAACTATTCTGTTCTTCCCAATGTGGCTCACCATGTGGTGCGGGATGAACCATGCCTCCTTTGCACAGTACAGCTCTTCTTCTGGGACATTTAACACAAAGCCTGCATTTTCCAGTTTGTCAATATCAGCACAGTAGGCATCAGTTTTCTCCGTGTAACGTAATAATCTCTTTTCTGTGCTGCAGAGAATGGCTAGCACAGCCTCTTTAGGTGCATGGAGCTGCAGCATGTTCTTTACTCTGAAGAGTGGAGTGGCATAGAGCTGAACTCCCTGGACGTCCACCCGGGTGGTTTTTGTCTCCAACAGCTGTATTGCCTCCTGGTCTTGTTTGGAACTAGCTTCTCACTACAATAGGGGAGAATGTCTAATTGCCACAGCTTCTACAATTCTGTTGGATTTCCGCTGAGGGTGACAAGGTGGAGATGTGTAGGCACTGCTGAGCGGTGGGCCGCTGTTAACCATTCTTAATTGGACCTTGAAGTTTCCAGCCTAATTTTGTTCTTACAGCTGCAGGCCCCCCAGGCCGTCCCAGGCGCACAGGAGCCACTGGAGTGATGAGGTGTAGATAGTCTGAGCCTATTAACAGCAGGGGGCACACTCGGTTCATGGCTGTTGGGAGACCTCTCAGGTGCCTGTATTTTCTCTGGAGGGCCTTCACGGAGTATGTGTGTTCAGCTAGGCACAGTGGCTCTGCAGTGAATGACCCCTCTATGTTAAAGGTCTTCTGGGGCTGGTCGGCTGGGGAGATAGTGAATGACACTGCAGCACCATGCAGAACTCTCACATCTTGCCTAACGACTCCAAGAGTGAGTTCTTCTGGCTTACCACTGAGTTTGAGGCTCTCAGATGCTGCATGGAGGAGAATGGTCCACTCTGATCTGTCGTCAAGCACCGTATGGGTCTCTAAAGAGTGCTCACCATTGCGCAGAAGCACCCTGCTAATCTTCAGCTGAACTTGGTTGCAGCCTGAGCGCCTGTCCAAGTACTGATCACTGGCCGGATCACAGATAGTATGTTTTCGAACAGGTGCTCTTCGAGGTCCTTTTAGGGCATAGCACTGAGTTGAAAATGAGGCACTCTGTTTGAAAGTTAAGACTTTTGATTACGCCAACGCATTTTGACTCCTAGGAGTCATCCTCAGGGATTGTATGAAACATTGGAGGTGTAAGGTGTACTTTATTGTCCCCGTAAGGATATTTGTCCTCTACAATGGACCCATCCTTCAATGCCACTAGAGCCTCTGTCAGGAGCAGTGTCAGGACCCATCTCCTGATGTTGATGCTAGGCTTGGTCAGGACTACCGGAGCTGGAGGATTTTGGTCTTTCTGCGTCATCGACCTCCCCAGCAATCCCCGCCACACACACGCCTCTTCGGAAACCACCTGGAGCTATTGCTGACCTGTTTGTACGCAAATAATGCGTACTTGCTCCTGAACTCAGGTGCATGTTTGTACAGAAAACTGGTGTAGCCGGATCCTATCCGTGTCCGCTCCATGTACGCTGTTTGTAAAGGGCTTCAGTTTATTGGGTTTGGGCCGTATTGTAACGCAATTAAAAAATAATGATTGTCTAAAGGCAAATGTCATCTTCTTCTTTAACAAAATATGATAGCTATATTCTTAATGACTAAGTTTATATCTCAATAGTACATTTCTGTCTAAACAAATCAATAATAATGCATTGATAGTATAAAATTCACTGTTATATTATGTATTTGTATGAACTTGAGGCAGCGCATCAAAGGCCGCACAACGAAGGTGGCACGGAAAAGGTGGGGCAGATTGCCGAAGGCGGTGCAATTTGGTGAAGGCAGCGCAGCAAAGGCGAGGGCCGTTAATCGCTGCTTGCGGCTATATTTTTGTTGTCATTTTGTATTTTTTTTGTTATTTTGTGTGCTTTCATTGTTTTATTTCTTTTTATATCATTTTGTCTTTTTGTAATTGTTTTGTGTGTATATTTAAGTCTGTGTATATTTGTAGTCTCTTGTATTTTTGTGCAGTATATTGTTTATTTTAGTTGTTTTATGTATTTTATGCGTTCATATTGGGGGCTACACAACATTAGACCGAGGGCCACGGGTGGCCCCCGCACCGCCTGTTGTCCATGTGTATTGTGTATAACCTTCTGTAGTAGGAGAGCTCCTCCTGCAGCAGAAACACTTTGGCCTTCAGCTCGTTCCTCTCATGGAGAACGTCTCTGAGCTCCTGGAGGGTGAAACGGGCCCTGTGGGGGTCCTTAGGGTCCCTTGGCTCCTCCTCACACAGCACCTCCTGTGGGTCACAGTGGGCGGAGCTTAGAATGACCTCAGAACAAAAGGACAGGAGGAGGTCAGAGTAAAAAATAGAAACACACCAGACATGTCGTCATCGTCTCCTGGTGGTTGGGACTACACGTGATAATTTATACTGTATGTAAACACGCGTTACACATACTGTATGTAAACACGCGTTACACATACTGTATGTAAACACGCGTTACACATACTGTATGTAAACACGCGTTACACATACTGTATGTAAACACGCGTTACACACAATGTATGTAAAAACGTCTTACACACACTGTATGTAAACACGCGTTACACACACTGTATGTAAACACGCGTTACACATACTTTATGTAAACACGCGTTACACATACTTTATGTAAACACGCGTTACACATACTGTATGTAAACACGCGTTACACATACTGTATGTAAACACGCGTTACACACAATGTATGTAAAAACGTCTTACACACACTGTATGTAAACACGCGTTACACACACTGTATGTAAACACGCGTTACACACACTGTATGTAAACACGCGTTACACATACTTTATGTAAACACGCGTTACACATACTGTATGTAAACACGCGTTACACATACTGTATGTAAACACGCGTTACACATACTGTATGTAAACACGCGTTACACATACTGTATGTAAACACGCGTTACACATACTGTATGTAAACACGCGTTACACAGTTTATGTAAACACGCGTTACACAGTTTATGTAAACACGCGTTACACAGTTTATGTAAACACGCGTTACACATACTTTATGTAAACACGCGTTACACATACTGTATGTAAACACGCGTTACACATACTGTATGTAAACACGCGTTACACAGTTTATGTAAACGCACGTTACACATAGTTTATGCAAACGCGCGTTACACATACTTTATGCAAACGCGCGTTACACATAATGTATGTAAAAACTTCTTACACATTTTATATAAACACGCGTTACACATACTTTATGTAAACAAGCGTTACACATACTTTATGTAAACACGCGTTACACATACTTTATGTAAACACGCATTACACATACTTTATGTAAACACGCGTTACACATACTTTATGTAAACACGCGTTACACATTTTATATAAACACGCGTTACCCATACTTTATGTAAATACGCGTTACACATACTTTATGTAAACACGCGTTACACATACTTTATGTAAACACGCATTACACATACTTTATGTACACACGCGTTACACATACTTTATGTAAACACGCGTTACACATACTTTATGTAAACACGCGTTACACATACTTTATGTAAACACACGTTACACATACTTTATGTAAACACACGTTACACATTTTATATAAACACACATTACACATACTTTATGTAAATACGCGTTACACATACTTTATGTAAACACGCGTTACACATAGTTTATGTAAACACCCATTACACATACTGTATGTAAACACGCGTTACACATACTGTATGTAAACACCCGTTACACATACTTTGTTAACACCCGTTACACATACTGTATGTAAACACGCGTTACACAGTTTATTTAAACACGCGTTACACATACTTTATGTAAACACACCTTACACATAAATTATGTAAACACGCGTTACACATAGATTATGTAAACACGCGTTACACATAGTTTATGTAAACACGCGTTACACATACTTTATGTAAACACGCCTTACACATAATGTATGTAAACACGCCTTACACACAATGTATGTAAACACGCCTTACACACAGTTTATGTAAACACACGTTACACATACTTTGTTAACACCCGTTACACATACTGTATGTAAACACGCGTTACACAGTTTATTTAAACACCCGTTACACATACTTTGTTAACACCCGTTACACATACTTTATGTAAACGCGCGTTACACATACTTTATGTAAACGCGCGTTACACATACTTTATGTAAACGCGCGTTACACATACTTTATGTAAACGCGGGTTAAACATAATGTATGTAAAAACGTCTTACACACACTGTATGTAAAAACGTCTTACACATACTGTATGTAAACACGCGTTACACATACTTTATGTAAACATGCGTTACACATACTTTATGTAAACACGCGTTACACATACTTTATGTAAACACGCGTTACACATACTTTATGTAAACACGCGTTACAGTTTATGTAAACACCCATTACACATACTGTATGTAAACACGCGCTACACATACTTTGTTAACACCCGTTACACATACTGTATGTAAACACGCGTTACACAGTTTATTTAAACACCCGTTACACATACTTTGTTAACACCCGTTACACATAAATTATGTAAACATGCTTTACACATAGTTTATGTAAACACACGTTACACATACTTTATGTAAACACGCGTTACACATACTTTATGTAAACACGCCTTACACATAATGTATGTAAACACGCCTTACACACAATGTATGTAAACACGCATTACACACAGTTTATGTAAACACGCGTTACACATACTTTATGTAAATACGCGTTACACATACTTTATGTAAATACGCGTTACACATACTTTATGTAAACGCGGGTTACACACAATGTATGTAAAAACGTCTTACACATAATGTATGTAAAAACGTCTTACACATACTTTATGTAAACACGCGTTACACATACTTTATGTAAACACGCGTTACACATACTTTATGTAAACACGCGTTACACATACTTTATGTAAACACACGTTACACATTTTATATAAACACACATTACACATACTTTATGTAAACACGCGTTACACATTTTATATAAACACTCGTTACACATTTTATATAAACATACGTTACACATATTTTATATGAACATATGTTACACATACTTTATATAAACATGCTACTGAAATTGTGCTAGCTTGAAAACAAATCGCTTATCATCAATGGCTCCCCACAGCCAGCTGTCTCATCCATCCACCCCCCCCTCCTCCTTCCCTCTCCCACCGCCACCTGGAATTTTGTTTTCTGAACCAGATCTACTCAAGGTCGTCACACGTCTTCAGACTGAATCAGAATGAAGCAAAGCGTGACGCGCCCACAAAAGGCTGCACACGCGCCCCCCCCAGCGGCTGGCAATCCTTTTCTTTTTCTCTGCCCTAAACCCTGAACCTCCACCCTCCTTCAGTGGCCCTCACTGCCCCCCCAAAGTAAACACACTAAACAAAAACACACAAAACATGACAGAAAAAAAGATCTGATTGGTTGTTATTCTAATGATGACATGAATGTTGGTCATGTGACCCTCAGATCAGATACAGTCACATGTCTGTGGCCCCGCCTCCTGTTTTAATGTAAACTAGTGTAATTATAAATATAAAGACACACACCTCTGCAGGTGAAGGAGGAAGAGGAGGCAGGGTTTCTTCTGGGCCCTGCAGTCGCTCCCTGAGCCGTGTCACTTCCTGTCTCAGAGCGCTGACTTCCTGTGCCGTGGCCTGAGCTCCAGCCTCCAGTTCAACTTTATGCTGAATCAGAGTTTTTCCCTGAGCCTCCAGAACCGACGCCCTGTGACGAAGATCCTGGTTGATCTTCATCACACGGCTCTGCTGCTGCTGGAGCTGCACACACACATTATTGATCAGTTGATTTAATCCAGTGTTTTGCAAACTTTATTGTGTTTCCCACTTTGAACAAAGGTGAACTTTCACCTGCTCCCACTGCACCTAAATAATAATAATAACAATAACACTTTCAACTAACAGAGAACAAGTGACTGTTCTCCATAACATTCTCAGGTTTTATCGACTTTATTTATGTTCATCATATTTCATAATAAATCAAAAATCACAAACTAGACTAAACTAATCACCTGCAAAAAAAATAAATGTAAAAACACTGGAAATAAGCAGACATTGTTTACAATCTGTGACAAAAAGAAAACAAAAAAGGAAATACATTTTAAATCAGGTATTAAAAGTGTGTTTGTTCCTCTTTATGTGACGAACATGCTGATGTAAATCATTATTTTATTCCTAAAGCAGTCTAATAATTTAATGCTCCTTAAATTCATAATTATAATAATAATAATAACTTACTTTTTTTCTTTGTGTTTTTAGTTTTAATGATCTTTATTATCAATGAACAAAGGTTTTTATGAAGATTGACATTAAAATGTACCGTTTGTCCTGTCACACCTCCATTCCACACCAGGGGGCGTGCCCCACACTTATGTGTGAAACATCCACTGCAAGCCTGGGTTGGTTTTAAAAGTCCAACCTTAATAAAAAATAAAAATAAAAGGTGTGATTTTTACCGCTTCAACGTCGTCGTTTTTTAACGTCAGCTCTCGATCTTTAGCTCTGATCTCGTCTCGTTGTTTATCCACCACTTCCTTCAGCTTCTTCATCACCTCCCTCTCCCTCTGTGTCATACCTGCACAATAACACCTTATTATTATTATTATTATTAAAACTATTACTATTATTACAATATCTAATTCTTTATCAACCACTTCCTTCAGCTTCCCTCCCTCCCTCATCTGCTGCTGCTTGTTTTGTCGTCTTATTGTCAGAGAATAATAAGAGCCTCTCTCTACATCTCTATCCAAAACCAAAATTATGGAATTGATCAGCTGGTCTTTTCAACAAAGAGAATGGGCAGAGATCATGCGTCTGTCTATTCTTTCCGTAGAGCATATGGAAGACGTCTATATGATTGAAATTATGATAACAGGAATGCTGCTGATTGGAGCTGGCAGTTTTGTGACCTATCGCAAAGTCCGTATTACGTCGGCAGCTGTTTTGGGAAGGCTGTCAGTCATGACCGATGGATGGGGGCAGGGCTCTTAACACTGAGACTCATACGATAAACGAACTCAAAAGCAAGCAGAATGCTACTTTGGATCGTCTGCGCGAGTTGGAATCTAACTTGGAAAAGTTGTTAGCCCAGCACTCAGGATAGGCCACCATATTGGATTTAATGCTGAGAAACAAACTGTCTTCATTCGGCTCCCACAGCCAACTGTTCAAGGCTGGGTTATCTATTCACCAGGATGTTGTCCCCTCCTCCTCCTCTTCCTTACCACCACCACCTGGAACCTTGTTTCTGATCTACCCAAGGTCATTTCACATCATCTGCGCCTGGGCTGAACAGTACAGAATGAAGTGAACGGATCATGTTTCAACACCTTCTTTGGAGCCCATCCCCTTTCCCTCCGACACACAGTGGCTGCAGGAAAGGCGCCGTACGCACATGCGCGCCCCCCAGCAGCCGGCTGCAAATCTTCCCCTCCACAAGTTCCCTTCCCTCTGATCACACGTGCTATGTCCTCAAATTTATGTTGTAATTGTCTTTTTTGGCGCTTCTGTATGTGCCAAGGTTTTTTTTCCTAATCCCACACTGTGCTTCATATGGAGCAATGGCGGTTTTTACGGTTTGGTGAATAGGCTCCGCCCATTGTCTGTCTCACTATGGGCTAGGGTTAGTGTTAACCCTAGCCCTTAAAAACTCAATCAAAACGCACTGACAACAATGTTAATATCTTTTAGCATAGTTAGCATGGTTAGCATGTTAGTCAGTGATGTGGAAACATTGATCTTTATTGTTCATTCTAATGACAAGGAAGAGAAAACATATGTAAACATAGTTTTATCTTTTATTTAAAGTTAACACTTCCAACATGACTCCACATTACCAGTGATATTATTATTATTATTATTATCCCTCCCAGTGCCTTTGTTCACACATACTTCACTAGTTCAGAGAAACTAAAATAACATGTTCATCACCTGGATTTACAGATGTTTACAGTAGTTGGAAATGTGGCTTCATCTTATTTAAAGAATAACTAAACCCCTGCATTCTGCTGAGCTGCCACTAGGGGAGAAATTCAAAAAATGCCTTGATTATGGGCGTTACTGCTGAAGCAGTAAGACACGCCCACTCGTGCACGTGCAATGAACCCTTTGATTAGACCAGAATAAGATCTTTATAGAAGCTCAGAGTCACAAACATAACTGCTACAGTGGCCGTTTCACACAGAACTGTCAATCAATCCTCACTGAGGGCAGTGATTGGAGGAAACCCTCCTCTCAGCTTTTATCGGAGGGGCGGGGCCAACAGTGAAATTGATGATGCAGGGTGAATCTGAAAAATCTATTTCAGCCAATATGAACATTATTGTAATTGCAGCGTTCAACCCTTACAGGGCAGTCACTCTGTCATCGATCTATAAAAGCAAAAAAGGTGTGTGTGTGTGTGTGTGTGTGTGTGTGTGTGTGTGTGTGTGTGTGTGTGTGTGTGTGTGTAATACCCCAAGTGTGTGAATCCGTTATTTTGGAGTAATTTGGTGGAGCAAAACGTTCAAAACATTAATTTTTAAGATTACGGCTCCTTCGGTTATGAGTGCGATATTGAGCGCTCTACTTCCGGTTACGGGTTCATGACATCACTGTGTCGTAGTTTGTTTTATTTATAATAAAATATACTGAGTAAAATAAAACAAAAAAAACAAAACAATATTTTTACAAAAACATACAAAATGACAACAGAAATACACAAAAATATACAAAAGGCTCCAAAAACACACAACATGACTTCAAAAAACATACATTACAGAAAAATACACCAAACAACAACAAAAATATGAAAATGACTAAAAATACACAAAACAAAATATTTATACAAAAAATACACAACACGACAACAGAAATGCACAAAACTACACCAAAAAAAATACGAAAATACACAAGACTCCAAAAAACATACGACAGAAAAATACATCAAAAGAAAAAAATATAAAAATGAGTAAAAAAACACATTTGTCATGTTCATGTCCCATAGAATTAAACCAGGTCAATCACATTACAACACTCATTTGGCCATAATTGACAACTCTACTTAAGCTCCTCCCACTATATGACTACATACTTCTGATGGGCACTCGACTAGTTTTACAACTAAATATGCTAAAATAAAATACTTTTACTAAAATGTGAAGAGTGGGACTAGATATACAGTATATATATATATATATATATATATATATATATATATTAGGGATGTAACTCAACTCACGATACGATTCTCTCACGATTTATTTTACAAAATGGGACTGTAGACAAATTTTTTTTTGGGGAAAAAACTAGAAAATATTGTATTATTTTCCTTTTATTTTTCATTGTCAAAAGAATCCCTTGATAAACTATTCAAAACAATGCAATTTAACTAAAAATAAATCTTGAATGAAATAAATAAAGGAATAATACAAATGAAAATGAAGCCTATTAATTTAAATTCTGGTTCAATAATAAACAATGAAAAACTGCATAATAGTTCTTTTTCTTTTAAAAGTGCAACAGAAAACGTATTTTGTGTCTTAACAATTGGACTTTAAAAAAAACCGTGATTGCAATGATTTACGTCATATTTGTTTGGACCAGCAGAGGGCGCTGGTAACCCAGTGGTCGGTTGGCATGCAGATAATCTAGCAGTGAAGAAGAGATGCTATGCTAGCAGACAGAGCTAATAGAAAAACGTGACTTTTACAGATATTCAAGTAATATTACAGATATTCTTTTGGTGCAAAAGGGGTAATGAATCATTTATTAACATATTTAAGAGTAGAAGGCGGCCAGAAAGAAAGTATTAGCAGACTCCGCCCGCCGCCAACACTTGTGGATAAAAAAAGTACTGCGATTCAATTTTTAGAAAATTGATATCAACCGTGATACTTATGAATCGATTTTTAACTGCCTTACGATTAATCGTTACATCTCTAATATATATATATATAATAATAATCCTAGTCCCACTAGGATCAGCAGAAAAAAGTTTGGGGTTTAGTAACTCTTTAAATACACTGGATCTCTGTTAATAAATACATGTTTAAGTTTATTACAGGGTTATTTATTTTATTTTGTAATAAATATGTCATAGTTTGTTCATGGGCTGCCAGGGTTAAACACGTGTCTTTTATAAGTGTTATTCTATTATATATGTATTTTATTAAGTTTTGTTTATGTTATATAATAAAATACACCATACCAGGGCTCAAGACTGCGACCAAAATGGTCGCATATGCGAGTATATTTTCAGTGTGTGCGAGTGAAAATTTTATCTGGTCGCATCACTGTGAGTGTGTTTGGATGACTTTACTTTATACGGAGCAGCTGATACCAGGACAGATGTGGTTCTATCAGGGCAGGGGTCTGCAACCTGTGGCTCTGGGGCCTAATGTGGCCCTTTGACTCTTATACAATGGCTCCCTATAGCTTTAAAAAAACTATTGAAATAAAGTTGTTTTTTACAGAAGCTATTAATTAATTATTATTAATCCATTTACATGATCAATATAAATCAAACATTATTCTATATAATAATAACTGTATATAATGTAATCCACTGTATTGTCTTCATAGAGAAGGTCTTTATGGCTCCAGGAGGACTTTAATCCAGGTGAGATGAGGTTCAATGGTTCCTTGTAGAGTAAAGGTTACAGACCCCTGACCAGGGGAAGAGGGTTAGGAGACCCCACTATCAGAGCTGGACCCTCTGAATTTAATTCATGGTGAAACAATGCAGATGATAAGATGGTTATGTTACTGTTACAGCCAGTTAAGTTAACTATTCATCAGTATGTATGGCTATGCTGTGAATAATCAAGCTGAGGTCACCCTCGTGTCTCTGCAGGTCCTCCTCACTCAGGTGGTCCTGGGACGACATGTTGGTAACCAGAACCTTGTTCTCCTCCTGGAGCTGAGAAATCTGAAAGAGGAGGTCCTGAGCTTCTCCTCTCCACACGTCCTCCACCTGCTCCAGCTCCTGGAGAACCACAAGTTTAGAACACTTTAGAACACGTTCCATAAACACGTCCTCCACCTGCTCTAATTCAACATGTTGGTACGTATCTTTTTATTTATTATTTTATACTTTTATTTAGAGGGAATATTAAATGTACTTTTGGATTTTTTGCAGCATTAATAAAAGACAAATAAGGATAGAAATGAGCAACTGTGGCTCAGGGGCCACATGGGGCCACAGGGTTCATTTGTGCGGCCCCAAAAGTAAACTCACAAAATGATTCAAAAACATACAAAAAAACAGCAAAAAATAAATAAATAAGTGAAATGATTACATCGACAACGACACAATTACACAGAACTTTATCACATTAAACATTAAAGAAAAATAAACAATCTGAGCATCAATACAAAAAATATAAAAGCTTGGTGTTTGTTTCACATATTTTCCTGTCATTTTTTAAATTTTGTTTTCTTTTTTTCTGTTGTTTTTGTGTGTGTTTGTTTTATTGTTGTTGTCCTTTCTGGACTGTACTACGCAGCTGAATCAATATATCCTGGATTTATCTCCAGTGTCACCTATCAAAACATTGTCCATCAGAAGAAGCTGTCCTATGAATCATGATATCAACATACAAAGTTAACCAGAGGTGTGTTAAGTCTATCCATAAACTCTAGGTCAACATACCCTCCATGGTAAACTCTGTGTATCTGATCCATTACAGCTGGTATGAAGTGGGTTAATAAACCCTGAGTATGTAAACCTTGGGTTACTGACGTGCACACGCGATAAAAAGCCATCATCAATGGATCAGATTACTTGAGCTGCCATGACAACCACCCAGAAGAGAGTGTTTTATTCACTGTAATGGGTGAAATAAGCTGGTGTTTGATGAATATGATCCTGTTCTAAAGGTGTGTTCAGTCTTCAGTGATTATAGTGATTAAATCACCTGTAATTAATAACACTTTATGATCACTTCATCACTTTATCTCTTCAGTGACGTGACGAGTGGTGAATAATAATAATAATAAATGTGTCTGAGGAGACGTGTCAGCATCATAGGATGTCTGCATAGAGAGTCCTCCTGTTACACTGGATATAAACACAGTGACTGATGCTTCATATCTAATCATTTATATTGATTTTAATGTAATATTATCACCAGAGTCATCTATACGTCATAAAAAATGTCATAAAAAAACACTGAAGCACTACGCGAACCCGCAACCCTTCACTTTCAAGAGCAGCGTCACAATTTACTGCACCATCATATCTTCATAGATGTATGATCTACAGATTTAACTATATTATAATATAAAACAATAATCAAGCCTTAAAAGTGTATTAATTTAAATGATCATCTCCTCCTTTATATTATCTACAGGTTTGTATTCAGTGAACTTTACTACAGACGTCAGTAGATGTTTTAATGTAGATCAACCTCTCAGTGTGTTTCACTAAATGATCTACATCTACAATGTTAGAAAGAAAATTATCGTTATCACAAAAAAAATAAAAACATAAATCAACACAACATTAGTAATGATGTGAACACGTCTGTGGTGTGTGATGTCACTAATGTGTTTCAGAGAAAAGTGTTAAGGTTTATTAAAGTGTTCAGGTGGGCGGAGCCAGGTAGAAACCCAGGGTTTCTTTGATAAAACCTGTCAGTGACCAGGTTTAGTTCATGGACAATGTTGCCATGGTAACATACTCAGAGATAAACATACCTCATGTTTATGAATGAGATACTCAGAGTTTCATCATTTGAACCTGAACATAATCAGAGTTTGAACATAACCTGCTTTATGGAATAAACCTCTACTGATTTCAGCCTGGCTATGTGTGACAGGGGGCGGAGTAAGCAGTGTCAGACCAATCACAATGACAGAGAAACTATGAAGCAAATTACGTCACTAGTGAGGAATAATTCTTTAAAAATATGAAAAATTTAAATCCATAATTCAAACTAAAATCAAGAGAAAAAGCAGGAAGTAAAGAACAGACAGGAAGTGATGACACTGTTGATGATCAATATTAATCCATGAGATGATAAATAGACACTTTTACTTCATTACAGCACACACTGTAGTATCAGCCTCACTATAGACGAGTGAGTGAGTGAGTGAGTGAGTGAGTGAGTGAGTGAGTGAGTGAGTGAGTGAGTGAGTGAGTGAGTGAGTGAGTGAGTGAGTGAGTGGATGAAATAATTAATTAATTAATGAGTGAATGAATGATATAGTGAATGGATGAAGAGGGATGTTTACAGTGAAACAGAACTATTAACTTCCATAATACACAGTTTTAAATATAAATAGTTTAAAGTGACCTGAGCCTCATTAACATATGTGTGGGAACAGTTTATGTTCCATCCTCATCTGCATATGACAGCATGTTTCACTCTGTAGTGGATCAAACTGTGACTTTACGTTGGACCTAAAATAGTTGAATCACTGTGACCAACGTGGACAGAAATCTGTCACAGTTTTAATTAATCACACAGCAGCAGCTGAGTGATCACAGCTGCTGCTGCACGACGTACGAGTCTGTGTGGCTTCAAATGTAACTAAGTCCATATTTCTAGTGTAATATAATGTTTCACCTTATGGGGGCGCTGCACTTATTCCAGGGTTAGAAGAACATAAGAGGAAAAGGACTTACGCACATTGGAGAATGTGTGTAAAGCTAGATTTGAATTGGAACACCCACATTTGAGGGAGGCTCCACCCACAGTGTGTAACTGTGATGATGGCGTGTAGTGACTGAATTAAGTACAGGAGGAGAATAGCATATAGCCAGAAACAGCACCACTGTGTGGTTTTTTTGGACTTACGCACAATGGGAGAATATAGTTCATATAGTTACTATAGTACATATAGTTTATATAATACATATAGATACTATAGTATATATAGTTCATATAGTTACTATAGCACATGTAGTTTATATAATACATATAGATACTATAGTATATATAGTTCATATAGTTACTATAGCACATGTAGTTTATATAATACATATAGATACTATAGTATATATAGTTCATATAGTTACTATAGCACATGTAGTTTATATAATACATATAGATACTATAGTATATATAGTTCATATAGTTACTATAGCACATGTAGTTTATATAATACATATAGATACTATAGTATATATAGTTCATATAGTTACTATAGTACATGTAGTTTATATAATACATATAGATACTATAGTATATATAGTTCATAGAGTTACTATAGCACATGTAGTTTATATAATACATATAGATACTATAGTATATATAGTTCATATAGTTACTATAGTTCCTACAGTTACTATAATACATATAGTTGATATTGATAATAAAGTACAGGCTATAAAGCACACTGTTTTATTGACCGCATTACAATAATTTAGCAATTTTTAAGAAAAATTCACACAAATGCCGCAGCCTGACTTAGGCCGCACCCTAGTGGCTGATGAGGGTGTCCGTCAGACAACTCCACCAATTAGAACGGGCAGGTAGGCGGGCTGCTGTACTCACATTAGGTTGCAGTGAAATGTTGGTGTTTCAAATGATACGTTTCCTTTACTACATGAAGTCTCCTCCTCACTGCTCCACGTCTACATATCAGTACATTTACAGCTTTTTATGGTGACTTTTTACTAGAACCAGACTGATAAACCACTTCATCTGCTCTTCTTACCGTGAACTACCGTGGAGCGATCACAGCGAGTCGGACTCTGAGTCAGATCGATCGCTTCTGAACAAATCCAACGTGGTGATTGGGTAACTTCATGCTGTTATGTTATTATTACAAACTGACTGACTTTTACTGTAGACGAAGCAGAGATCAGAACATCCTGGATACGACATGTATACAGGATGTTCTGATCTCTGCTGCATCTGTCCGTCCTCCTTATGCTGCGTTCACACTGGATGCGTCACGAAATGTCCGTACGTCCAGATTACATACAAAGTCAAGAGTTAAAAATATTGAACTCCTACGGCTGTTTCCCATGACGAAAGCCAATCAGACTCTTTGTTGACGATGACGTCACATCAACACAGACACTGGTCTGTTCACCCTTTCAACCATGGAGTAGAAGCTGTGTCTGACCACCTGGAGCTATAGGACACGCCCTTTATAACCAGGACCAGACTAGGAAAGATTTGACGTGGAGAAGAATCAGCGAGTAGGTGGTAGTAGCAGGTAAAAGTTATCTCTGTAGCACTGAGCTAGGATAGCATTAGCCGCTAATCACACCGGCTTTTTTCACTGGTGGTTTATAGTTGTGAGAGGAGAAAAAGGAGCACAGTCTTTTCTTCAGACATTTTTTTTATCCTGCTGTACGTTTCATGCGGCAGATGCGTTCGGTGCCGCAGAAGACGAATTTGATGTGAACGCAGCATTATGCTGTTTATCCTTCTATTACAAACTGGATGACTTTTACTGCTGCTGCTGCTGCTGCTGCTGCTGCTGCTGTGGTCAATTTTGTGGCGGCATGAAGCTTATAAAATCGGGAAAATCCACAATTAAGCTGCGACATTGCTTAAGCCGCAGGGTTCAAAGCGTGAGAAAAAAAAGTAGCGGACATTACAGTGCATATAGTTCCTCATGTGTCGCAGAGATGTCGGCATTTAATCTCAAATTTTAAAATGAAAAGGACTTCATAAAAAGATGAGTGGATTGAAACCCCTGACCCTATGTTTGCAAGCACTTCATCCTGCTTCATAGTACAGAGAACGTTTGGTTAGCTGAAGCTAACACACACACATCAGAATATAATGATCCAGGATATACTGATCCAGCTTCGTAGTACAGGCCCCTAAAGTGTAAACATTGTTTATTATCAACGATAATGAACAGTTTGATGAATAAATGTGTGTTTTATTGTGAAAGTTATCGTGTGTTTCCTGTTGTGTTGCGCAGACCTTCCGGTGTCTCTGGTCCTTCTCCAGCCGCTCCTTGCGGTCCAGCCTGAGTCGGTCCAGCTCCAGCCTCAGCTCGTCGGTGTCCAGACCTCCACGGCTCACCTTCACCTCCAGAACCTCCAGGACCCGGACCACCAGGGGCATGAGGCGGGACAGGGCCTCACAGCCGTAGCGGTCGATGATCCGTTCGAACTCCTGACCCACTTCCGCCGCCATGTCGTACACGTCCATGACCGTGAGGTCCGCCACGTTCTTCTCCAGAGCCGAACCGCTGTGCTCCATGGTGGGATTAGAACCTGTGACCTCCTGAGGGACCGGCTGACACTGCCATCCGGAAAGATGCTTCACTACACTACAACATCCGGGTGGACACTTCAAAATAAAACCACTAGTGTCGCAGTTATCTATAAATATTACAAGTTTAACAACAGTTTCACTTCTTATTCTATTTATTTCATTCTTGTTTTACTTTTGATAACTGAACGTATGTTAAATGTATTTCTGTTATTATACCATTTTCACTCAAAAATATTGACAATTTTATTAACGTTTTCACATTTAATTCTGTTGAACCTCTTTGTTAAACATGTTTTTACTTTTTTCATTATGACTTTCTTATTATTACATTTTTATTTTGATTTTGTGTGTTGGAATGTGTAGATGCGCACATTATATGGCTGTTAATTATTCATGGTTTATTTGAAACAGTTATGATTTACAGTTTATATTTATATGTAATGTACACACGTCGTGTTGGTCCATGTATGACACTTACTGTATGTATGTGCTTATACACATATATATATATATATATATATACACATGTATAGAAGCATATTTAAAACACCAATGAGTTATTTCAAACAAATACACGTTGTATAAATATTTTAGACAATATTTGATTATTTGTTCAGTAAAGGAAAACATTTTATTTTGAAGGCGCAATGTCTGATGTGGGTGTGTTTAACATGTGAGTAAGACGGAGTTTGTGACGTCACTGTGTGGATAAAAATACAGAGTAATAATAAATAAAAACCACTCATTTGTAATATAACCTCATCCTCATTAAAACAAATACAATAATCACATGATAACATGTTCACTAGCTGAGCCGTTACAGTCGTTTTTATTTTCTACACATGCTGTCAAAACTATCTGCAGTTTAATCTTTTTAAGACTAATGTTTGCTTTTACCACCTAAAGAACATTAATGGCTCAGAAAGATCAGGAGAAACTGGTCCATGCTTTTATCTCCAGCAGACTGGACTATTGTAATGGTCTTCATCAAACATCTACAGCTGGTTCAGAACGCTGCAGCTCAGGTCTGAACCAGAACAAAGAGGTCAGAACACATTACACTGGCTCCCAGTCAGCCTCAGAGGAGACTGTAAAGTTCTGCTGCTGGTTATAAATGTGTGAATGGGTTTGGTCCAGAATACATCAGTGAGATGTTAGTCAGGTATGAACCCAGCAGGTCTCTGAGATCTATGGACACAGGTCAGATAGTGGAGCCCAGAGCTCACAGTAACCATGGTGATGCTGTGTTTAGTTGTTATGCTGCAAAGAAGTGGAACAAACTGCAGCAGAGCTGAAGTCAGCATCACATGTGAACATTTTTAAATCAAACTTTTTCTCTACTGTGTATGATTGAGAGAGATTTATGGTCATGTTGATGATGTCATGTGTTTGTTGATGATTTTTAATGTTCTTATTGATTCTGAGTTGTTAGGGTTAACCCGTAAAGCACATTGATCAGTTACCTTGTGTATGAAATGCGCGATACAAATAAATCTGCCTTGCCTTTATTATTGCAATTAAATAAATGAATTTATTTTATTGCATAATTGTGACCATCACCAGCCCTCCCTAAGGAAGGGTTATACATACTTTAATAAAGGAAGGATATAAAAAGAGAGGGCAGTGTTACACCTGGGTGAGGGGGAAGGAAACAGGGAAGAGGAAGTCAGGGTAGGAAAATGGAAGCGGTGGGGAAGAGTTAACTGTTTTACGGTGAGAGTGAGATGTGATGTTATAGTTGTGTATATTGTGTATATTGTGTTGTGTAATCAGTTCAGACAGTCTGGTGATTAGTGTGTGTAGATGTAAGGCGGTGACTCAGCACTTAGCTTAAGTATAACATTGGTGGTGGCCGTGAACAGTCCAGATCACAACGTTCACTCAGTATGCACACGCAGAATGCTAATTGTAAAGTAAAGCAGCACAAACACAGACTTAGAAAAGCAAATCACTTTATATTTTTAAGAATCAAACAGAATAAGAATCGTACAAAACATATCTAGAAAAATAGTAATGAATTGATCTAATTGATTAGAGTCAGAAGTAGAGCTGCTGATAGATGAATAAAGTGATTTTAAGGTTGATGGTAGAGGTAAAGCTGTGACGTCTTCAAGACTCTCCAGACGAAGCTTCATTTCGTTTGAACTGGAAAAGAAAAGAAAAGAAAAATCAGACGATGATGAACTGATGATTGGGGGGAAGAACTCACCGCATTCTTCAGGAGGTTCCCAGATTTCAGGAAGATGTTCGGTTTCTTCCGCCCAGATTTAGGGGAGTGTGTGCTGCTTTGAGCTGGAGTGGCTGCTTTTGATTGGCTGAGGCTGGAGGTGGCAGACGGAGGCGGGAAGGAGGAGTAGCTCTGAGTGGGGGTGTAGGACTGAGTGGGGGGGTAGCTCTGAGCAGTGTTAGGGGTGGGGAAGGGCTGAGTGGGGGGGTAGCTCTGAGCAGTGTTAGGGGTGGGGAAGGGCTGAGTGGGGGGGTTGCTCTGGACAGCGCTTGGTGAGTAAGCCTGAGACACAGAGTACGACTGAGCTGATGTGAACGGGTTGGAGGAAGGAAAGTTGGTGGGGTTAGGGTTGGTGCTGGTGTTGGCGTATGGTTGTACGGAGGAGAAGGCTGGAAAGGTGGAGGCGGAGTCCAGCAGAGTTGGAGGTGGAGGAGGAGGGAAGCACTCTGCTCCATCATCCTCACTGACCCCAGAGGAGCCAAGGTCATAGTGTCTCTTCCTCAGCTCTCCCAGACGGACCCGCTCCTGCTCCAGTTGGTTCTCCAGCTGCAGAACCTTCACCTGTAACATTCAGAGAACTCAGAGCAGAACTCAGAGCAGAACTCAGAGCAGAACTCACCTGAGCCTCCATCTCCTCCTTCTTGAGTTTGATCAGAGACATCCCAGAGAAGTCCATCATTCCTGTAAGAACAGGAACCATCATGTAAACCATGTGACCCGATGCCTGTGTCTGATTGAACCAGAGGATGGTCCGTCTCACCTTGGTCAGAGATCTGTCTCTGTCCATGCTTGGAGGAAGTGACAACCAAAGCAGCCATGTCGTTAACGTGTCGCGACGCCTGCTGCAGCGCACACAACTTCCTGTTGTTCCTGTCAGACTTTACCTGAAAGTACATTAGCATCAGTTACTTTACCTAAAGGTTCATTAGCATCAGTTAAAATGAAAGTTACGAGTGTAACTACGGTTCTATGAATCCCGAATGACCGCCAGAGGCGGTGCTTAAAGTACTGAATGTTCTCTTCGTGCATGCACAGTTTCAGTATGCATAACAACAATGTCACTTGCAACCCAAGAAAAATAATAAGTTCCAGTGTCAGCCAAGGTTCGCTTCCTACAGAATCTTCTTGCAGGAACTCGAGGACTTTGAATGACATGATGCTCTGACGGTCATTCGGGATTCATAAAACTGCAGTTATTGTATATTCATAACTTTCGTTCTATTTCATTCCTGCTGACAGCCAGAGGCGGTGCTTAAAGCACTGAATGAAATATACAGTACCAGCGTAGTCACAAGGAATCCCAGACTCCAACCTTACTGAGAAGCCTCACAAGATTGAAGGACCACGCCCAGTGGTAGCAACATCCACATTGTAAAACCTGGAGAATATGCATGGCGTCATCCATGAGGCAGCAGCACAAATTTCCTCCAGGGGCACTCCCTTAAGGGCAGCCCAAGAAGTAGACACACTCCTGGTAGAATGACAATACACACCGATGGTATAGGGCAGCTTGACACCTGATAGGAATGGTTAATAATATCTACAATGAAGTGAGTTAAGCGCTGCTTAGAGGGAGCAGAGCCTTTGTTGGGACCCCCATAACAAACAAAAAGCTGTGCAGACGTACGAGTGGCTGCAGTGCTTTCAATACAAAATCTCAGGGCCCTGACTGGACACGAGCTTTGATCTGTTCTAATCTTCTCCTGATGGGGGATGGGTGATGCTAGCCTTATAGGCTGATTAAGCTTTGAACTGGACAGCACCTTTGGAATAAAAGCAGTGTTAGGCAATGACGTGACACCTGTACCACCCGGGTGCCACTTCAGGCATGATGGGCTGACTGACAGTGCGTGCAACTCACTGACACGCTTTTGCAGAGATGATAGCGAGTAAAAATGCAGTTTAACGCGACACTCACTGTGGCTCCGCCCTTGCCAGCGGCTCAAAGGGAGGCTGACAAGCCATTCAGCACTAAGGTCCCATGCAGGGGCTCGTAGAGCTCTGTCAGTCTGATAATGCAGCAACATATACTTTTAAGGTGGATGGAGCCTGACACTTATCCAGGAGAGACTGCGGGAACTTCAGAACCGTGGGGACCAAATGATATGTGATTACAGAATCTCTCCTGGTCAGTTCTGGTCAAACTGCCCTAAGCAGGCCAGATACTATTGTACTGATAACATTTACCAAGGTCTTTCTCAGAGACTCTGTCATTGTTATGCTTAGTGCTATCAGCAGCTACAGAACCCTGAGAACACAGAACAACTACAGATTCATGGGACGCTCACACTGAATCTTCTGAATCCCAGACCGCTCTGCCTCTAAAACCCTTTGACCAAATAAACTCTGTGTCTGTATTTGACCTTTAACCCTTCAACTTGACTCCGTCTCATTTCATTCAAAACCGCCACAACACCAAGCAAAACACTGGGTCCTCCCCATGGTTTTCACACCACTCCATAAACAACTTCTCTTGGCAGACTCTAGCCAAGTGGACTGTGCTCTGGCATTCAGGATGGTCTGCCTGAGAAGTTCCACACATCTGCTCAGTAATGATTCAGGCCTTTCAGTGGCCAAACACACGAGTGAAGGCGGTGAGGATTGGGATGCCAAACCTGACTTCCCTGTTGGAACAACAGATCTTTCCTGTTGGGGAGACAACACGGTTCATTGAAACAGAGTTTGCACAGCAGGGGGAACCATGTCTGAGCTGGCCAGAAGAAGAACACCACCAAAAACATGTGGCCCTCCTGGAGAACCCTCAGAAGTGTCGGCAAAAACAGAGGTTGTGGTGGAAAGGTGGAAAGGAGACCCTTTGGCCAATGGTGCGCCAGAGCATCTTGACCCAGAGGACTGGTGGTTTCCCTCAGGGAAAACCAAAGGGGACAGTTGGTTGATTCCTTTGAGGCAAAGAGGTCCACCCCTGCTCTGCCGAACAAGACCCCAAATCATTCGCACCCTAACACTGCCTTGATTACTAAACGTTTACATTTTTGTATTTTCCAAAAAATTAAACATTCATGAATTTAAAAAAAAGAATGAAATATATATGAATAATGAGTTTTAAAATAAGTCAAACAGACGTAGAAACTCTTTAATATCAGCAAGTGGTTTGTGGTTAGGGTTATAACCGTGTGTGTGTGTGTGTGTGTGTGTGTGTGTGGTACCTTGGAGGCGGCCACTAGCTGAGCGGTACTAGCTGCGATCTCATGAGAGCTGGCGATGAGTTCCTCATACGTTCCTTTATCAGTTACCACACGATCAGCTGAGTCACTGTGGGCGGAGCAAAGTGACATGATAATGATGAAGGTAATAATGATGATGACGGTGATGGTGATGATGCCTTGCTTGGTGGGAAGTCTCCACGCAGGCGCAAGGGGGACTCACCTGGGCAGCTTGCTGCCTTGGTGCGACAAATGACCCACCAGGGGGTGGGGGGCAATGTGGGGTCAAACCGTGAGGGGAGATGCCCAACAACCCCTGCCCACAACAGAGAGGGAAAAAACCAGTCGACCTGGACCCCTCTTTAAAAACGATTCAAGGCAAGGGCCCCCCAGGGTTCCACACTGGTGCAACTCTGGTGTTGAACTTTGGGGCAAGGCAGGCAACTGCCCTGAGGAGGGTTGGTCTACGGACCATCCATCCCCACCCCGGGCCGAGGAACTGGAGAGGTAGGAGAGGTGTTAGAGAGGAAAGGTAGAGAGAGTGCTACGGCAAAATCTGTCACAAGACCGAGGAGTTCTCGCAATATTTACATAATCGCGCGAGAGTTATAGGAAGTGTTATAACGCAACAACAAACACAAACAGGTCAGTCTTCCTAACAAAGGACTACAAGAAGAATTATGATGTTTTGGTGATGTAGTTACTTGAAACATGATCTGAAATGTTTTATTTTGAAAAGTAACCGGATGTTTTAATGTTTAGTATGTGCTTAACTTCCTGTTTCACTGAGTTGATGCGTCAGGCTCCGGCATCCGCCAGAAATAGAAGTCATGCGTATCTCTGCTGGAGGGTTCCAGACTGTCAGAGTTGGGAAGGATATGCAGCCCACCGGATCCTATGGAAATTAACATGGACTAAAGTGAAACCCATCAGCTCCGCTGGCGTGGCGGAGACGTAACGCAGTGGACCCGTATTCAGTGGGAATTGGGGGTAAGGCAGGCCTGACCAACCATCAGAAGCGTATGCATCGAATGGCTGAGGAGAGAGTGAGATTTGAGTGTGTGATTTGTGGAATGAGTGTGGAAACGGAAGGTGAGAGAGTGATTCATGAACGGGCATGTACGAGTGGTGAGAGGGAGGAGTTTGGTGTGGATTAGAGCTGCAACTAATGATTATTTTTTTAGTCGACTAATCTTCCAATATTTGTTCCAATTAGTTGATTAATCATAATATTTGTTTTTGTTTTGAAGCATACTGTATATTTTTGAATCACTATTTTAACTCATTTGCTTAAATCCTCACCTGTGAAAGTGACCCTATTGTACTCTAACAACATGTTTTACACAAAGGAAATAAAACAATGACAGGACAAAATAATGCATTTATAATAGTTGTATTTTTAACATGAGAAATTATGATCACAATAAAAAATAATTAATTAAATAATATAAAGTGCATTTGGTCTTAGGGTTAGGGTAACACTATCCCTAACAACTACTCATAATGACAACACTTTGTAAAAAAAAAAAAAAAAAGTAACAAAAGATGTTGCTAATGTGCCTTACAGGTTCTGGTGGTTTGAACTTTAAAGCAACTAAAGAGTTGTGCATGATAAGGTGGAGTCTGGATGGAAGGTCTGGATCATCCTCAACCATAGATATTGATCTCATATCAATGACTATTATATTCAGGATGCTGTTAGTAATTTAGCCATTTGGGGGGTGCATGAACCTCATGACAAACTCATTCTAACGCCTTTGCTTAGGAGCATTATTAAAAAAAGATGTATATTAGTTCTCAATTTAAAAATTATATATTTTTATCACAATAAAATACCTATTACAAATTATCAGATTACCTACAAATTAAGAAAAACCTAATTATTTATCAATATTATATAAAATTACACAATTGATAGATTTTTATTATTATTTATTATTCATAATTAATGCTAGTATAAGCAGAAAACAAGGCATTTAAATTCAAAGCAGGTTTAATGAAGTAAATTATGCATAAACAAAACTGAACTAGCGTTTGCTAATTTAGCTAGCTTCTTTCGTAGTTGAGATGAGCACTAAACAAACATAACTATTTCAATCCTAGTTTGTTGGCTAACAAACAAATCTGCATGTGATTAAAATTAAAGATTCTTGATATATCAACGTGACTTATGGTCTCACCTTTCCACTGGACATGAAGAACGTGGAACACTAGCTGTGGGGGTGCTTGCACTTACCATGAAAAGCCAGTTGTACCTCACATAGTTTACATCACATTTACTGGTTCAATAAATGAGAAGAAACTCAAATTCTGATGTAGCTGGTTATGATTTACAGTCCACATAAACAGGACTGAATCATAACCTAACCGCTAGAGCGGACATGGGCTCGTCTGTGAACGGACACATTTACAGACTTTGAAGTTCCTGTTAGCTTACCAATAGGGATGTAACGATTCACTCAACTCCCGATACGATTCGATTCATGATACGATTCTCTCACGATTTATTTTACAAAATGGGGCTGTAGACAAATGATGACTGAAAAATATTCCTTTATTTTTTTCGGGAAAAAACTAGAAGATACTGTACCATTTTCCTTTATCTTTCATTGTCAAAAGAATCCCTTGATAAACTATTCAAAACAATGCAATTTAACTAAAAATAAATCCTGAATGAAATAAGTAAAGGAATAATACAAATGAAGAATAAGCCTATTAATTTAAATTCTGGTTCTATAGTAAACAATACTAAACTGCATAATAGTTCTTTTTCTTTTTAAAAGTGCAACTGAAAATGTATTTTGTGCCTTAACAATTGGACTTTAAAAAAAAACAGTCATTGCACCGTATTTACATCAGATATTTGTTTGGACCAGCAGAGGGCGCTGGTAAGCCAGTGGTCGGTTGGCATGCAAATATTCTTGCAGTGAAGAAGAGATGCTATGCTAGCAGACAGAGCTAATAGAAAAACGTGACTTTTACCGATATTCACGTAATATTACAGATATTCTTTCGGTGCTAAAGGGGTAAGGAATCATTTATGAACATGTTTAAGAGTAGGAGGAGATTCCGCCCACCGCCTACGCTTCTGGACAAGAGAAGGATAAATATATAGCGCCCTCTGCTGTTTAAAAAAAGTACTGCGATTCAATTTTCAGAGTATCGATATGAACCGTAATATCTATGAATCGATTTTTAACTGCCTTACGATTAATTGTTACATCCCTACTTACCAATAAACAGGAAGAGATTCATCACCTTTGTAATAAGTGCTGACTAGGCCACTGGGAGTGAACCCCAAGGCCAAGACATGATGACTTGATAATAATGTATCATGTTTTTCTGCAGTCAGTGTCTTCTCCTCGTCCTTCTCTCTCTGCTCTGTTTCAGGTGTCGTGAGGCTGATGATGTCACTTCCTGATCTGTGGTTCACGGCTCAACTAGTCTGGAACACTCTGATGTTCTATCTCTCTATCCTGTTCTGTTGGTCCTTCTGTCCACTAACCACAACCAGTCCACGCAGATGGCTGCCACCTCTGAACCTGGTTGTAACAGAGATTTATTCCTGTTCAAACGGAGAGATCCCACTGTCGCTAAATGCTTGTTCATGTGGATCTTGTTGGGTTTTTTCTTTCTTATTATGAATTTTATATTTTGATAAGCACATTGAGATGACTTGTAATTTGCATTATACAAATAAAGTTTAATTGAATTGAATAAACTTATTTCGCTGCTTTATCATTGCTGAAACGTTTCCACACTTTAGAAACTTTAAGTCAAAGCTTTCTGGCTTCTTCAACAGTTTGGTCTGCCATTCTTCCTCGCTTATATTTTCTAATTTCCAGCTTTTAAACAGTCAGATGGGAGTGGTAGTGCCCCCTGCAGTTCATGTAAGGACCTGCCCCAGGAAGTGGCCGCATGCCGGTTTTTAGGCTTTGTTATTGTTTACAAGATTAAACGAGTTGTCCACGCAGATTCTGTCGACGTTATCGATTATGTTGACTAATCGTTGCAGCCATAGTGTGGATAACGTATGGAAATTATGCGAGACATATCAGAAGATGTAGAGTGAATAGCCTTTGGGTGGGGAGGGGGGAGGGGGGTGGAGTGGGTGGTGTGATTTGGGGATAAGTGGAGGCGGGTGAGGGGGAGGATGGGGGTTGTGAGGCGTTGGTGGGAGCAGTTGGTGGAGTGAGAGCGAGAGAGAGGACTTCCATGTGCCCGGGGTGCCAGAGGCAATATGTTGAGGCACCAGAGGAGCTGTATGGTGTGGAATCCTCGGGGGGGGGCATGTCCCTAACGAGGACCAACGGCCCAAAATAGAAAAATGGAAATGGCTGATGATGATGTGGGTGATGATGATCATGATGAAGGAGGTACTAACAGTAGTTGCGTAGCTCCCCAACCCACGGCTTTGGAGGCTGAAATCAGGCCTTCGGTCCAGCGTGAGTTTTTGGCATAAAACTCAGTGACGGAGGCCGCGCCCTAAAAGAAGTTTAGGATTAATAGATGAATTATTAATATTACAACAGCCTTTGTCACAGTAATTTCCTGTAGGAATCATATGCTTTAAGCTGAGTAAAGATGCTGGACTTTTGTGCAGCCTACGGATGCTCTAATCACCGTTGTGTTGAAACCAGAGCCCGTGGGATCACCTGCAGGATATTACAATACTATGACTATATTTAGGTTAATTGTTAGTTACTTAGTGAAGTACGTACAACAAGATCCTTTTACAAATGAACAGTGGGGCTGACATAATAGAATTACAGGAATGTTGTTGATGCAAGGCTTTTTTACAATATGTTTGTTTACACAATCACTGAATGTTTCTTTTGGACACCTTTTTACAACTACTTTAAGGTGGTTATTCTTAAATGATCATGTATAGTATCTTCATCATGTAATAAATATTATTGATCATTATTGATTTCACTATGTTTTGTGGGTCATTTCTTATCTCTGTCCTCCATGTGTATACTTCTACAGTAGTCTAGTTCTGGGATTTACACATGCACTATTTCTTGATGTGTTAAAGGGAATCTTGTACATATTTTTTATTCCAAATAAATGTCACATTTATCAAATATAATACAATATTTTGAATTATTACTTGTTTAAAATAAAAATTTAAAAATTTTAAATATATTATTTTTTATTAAAATATACATATATCCAATGTTGCCATTCTGTACGCTGAGTTTTAGTAGCTCATATATTGATTTGACATAAATACCGTGTGTGTGCATTCAATGCACCTTTCTGAAGTTCATAGAGGAAATAAGTGGGTGATCCCAAACTTTTGACCAAAAGTGTAACATAATTAGTGCAATATTATAACAACACCTCTGAATTATTTAAATAGTGCATGCACCACTACTACACAATGTCAAAGGGAGGCGAGCTGACCGAGCCAATATGGCCGCCAGTGTGGACGTGCGACTCCATTGGCCAGCAGCGCGGACGAGACATCTAGCTTTAATTATAGATGTCTATGGTTAAATAGATATCTATAGTGAACTGAATAGATAGGTTAGCTTTGCAGCTATGTAGCTAAAAGGCTAATAAGTTAGTTAGGTCAATGTTAGCTTAGTTAGCTAGGTCATTAAGATAGAGATACCTCATCATAACTTGATCAGGTCTGTGGAAAAAAGCAATACAAAAATAAATAACAAAAAACGGTAATGTATTAAAAGTGATAACAATCCTTTATTTTGTGTTTGTGATTCCCACATCATTTACATGAGATGTCGTCTAGTGATTTGTGGGAAATTGGTCAAAAATATATATTTTTTAAGCTAATAATTTGTATTGTTGGCTAACAGTATCTAAAATGATAGAAAAACAACTATAATAATAATAATAATTCAATTTCTAATGAACATTTCCATGAATTTGGCTCTTACCCTTCCTCCTTCCACGATGTCCTTCTGCAGGTCAGTCGCTGACATCACCAACATGTGAACCGCCTGTAGATTAAACACAGCAACCATTAAACTATCTTTATTCATATATATTACATCATTTAAAGGTGTACTTACCTTCATCAGGTCAGAGCAGGAGCCGAGGATGCTGGGACACAAGCATGAGAACAATCAGTCTCCTATAAGAACTAACCAATCTACTATGAGAACTAATCAATCTACTATAAGAACTAACCAATCTACTATGAGAACTAATCAATCTACTATGAGAACCAATCAATCTACAGTGAGAACTAATCAGTCTACTATGAGAACTAATCAATCTACTATAAGAACCAATCAGTCTACTGTGAGAACTAATCAATCTACTGTGAGAACCAATCAATCTACAGTGAGAACCAATCAGTCTACAATGAGAACCAATCAGTCTACTATAAGAACCAATCAGTCTACTATAAGAACCAATCAGTCTACTATGAGAACTAATCAATCTACTATGAGAACTAATCAATCTACTATGAGAACTAATCAATCTACAGTGAGAACCAATCAATCTACAGTGAGAACCAATCAGTCTACTATAAGAACCAATCAGTCTACTATAAGAACCAATCAGTCTACTGTGAGAACCAACCTCTGATTCACCTCCAGTTTCAGTCCCGTTGTGTCTTTTTTGGTCTGATTCAGGATCTCCTACAAACACATCTTCAGTTTTTTAATCCTTCAGTTAAAACATGTTTAATGAAGAGTGTGTGAGTTTGTACTTACATCCATCCTTAAAACGGCCTCCTCGATGGCGGTGGAGGTGGCGATCATCTCCTTGTCCACCATGATGCCCAGTTCCTCCTTCAACACGTCTTGACCTTGAGGACGAAGCTCCTATAAAAACATGTTTCATTTCAATTCATGTCCTTAGACAAATCATATATAGATACTGTATATATTAGTGGTGGGACTCCATTAAATAAATTAATCTAACTAACTAGAGACTTTGTAATTAATTAATCTAAATTAATGTCCTAACAATCAGTGATGTGCAGTCAGGGTAGGCAAGGTAGGCAGTGCCTACCCAAGCGTGAATTGATATTTTGATTGTTTGTTTTAATTATAATATAATTATAAATTGTTTATTTTTTCAATTTCCAATATCCTACAGTACCTATAAGTTTGAAAGTGTCAACATTTTGTGCCTTTCATAGCCCAAATGACTAAACATCGCTATTACCTGGTACGGCAGAGACGGTGCACAGTCTCACTCCGCTGTACGGAGGAGGAGCCAGGAGGAGGCCACACCCCCTCCTAAAAGCACATTGCTGCTCTGCCTCTGTTCCCATAGTGTGTTGAAAACCATTTACGTCCAAAGGCAGCTCTCTACGCTGCCTTTGGACGTAATCGTGCTATGCTAATTGCTATACGTACGTTCACAGTGCATTAGTGAATTGATCCAGCGTGGCTGCTGCTACGTTCTTTAGCTAGTGGGCGGGATAACACTACAGTCATGATGACAGCGCTAGAGATGATAAAGAAACTTTGTTTAGAGGAAAAACGACATCTTTTAAAAGATGGAGACCAACACCTGAGCTACCAGACCTTCAGCAAAGATAAGGTCAGAACATTGTTGGTTCTTTCTACAGTGAATGGAACAAAAGGAAGGATTGACTTTGTGGATGCTCCTCACTGAGGATGTTCTGAGTTGTTGTTGTTGTCATTTTCTCTGTTTCTGTGTTTCCAACACAAACAACAGATGTGCTGTCGTGTCATGAGATATATGTTGTTGGAGAGTATGGAGGCTATATTAAATAATGTTTATGTTTCTTTAATGGTGTTTATGATGTTGATTTTGTTAGATTAACACTTGTCAGCAGAAATATATGAAATTGTCATTGGTGTCGACGTTGGTTATCTCCATTTGCAACACCCTGCCTACCCAACCCTAGTGGTCACGACACGTCACTGCTAACAATATATGACAATAAACAACGTTTTCCAGTTTAAATGTATGTTGGTTTATGTCTGAATCAATGAAAACAATAAATGATCTTAAACAACTAAATAGTGTTTATTATTTCTATCATTAAGTGCTAACAATGTGTAATATGAATAAAGAATATTATGATTGTATTGTTCACAAAGCACTAACTTACATTTAACTAACATATATTCATGCTTTTCTGGATTTTTAGTAAACTTTCTAAAACAAATGTGTTTTTGTAATAAAATAAAAAAAAGTCCAGAACATTCCAGAGAAATATAAACTGAACAGTGTAAAATTGTTAGAATATCTGTGGATATCATGAAATAAACAGAGCAACTGATGAAGCTGATAAATTGTTTGAAATAGTTTTTCTACATAATGATAATATTAATAATAATACATTGGATTTATTTTGGACACTCAAAGCTCTTTACATTGATGTGCATTATTCTGTCACTCCACACTTAGTGGTGGTAAGCTACTGTTGTAGTCACAGCTGCCCTGGAGCAGACTGACAGAAGTGAGGCTTCCATAGTAAATTATCGGCCCCTCCCACTGACTGGCCCCTCCCACCATCAACACACTCACACACTACATACTAGACAGTGTCAGACAGAAACCACTGGAGCGACTGAGGTGCTAGCCAGGGTTGGGCTCAATTACATTTTTCAGTTATATTTACGTTTTCAATTACCCATCTTCAATTACAATTACAGCTACCAGCTTTTTTTCCAATTACAATTAAATTACAATTATTATCCTCAGAAAATCAATTACAATTACGTTCTCAATTACTAAAGTTAAATTACAATTAATCACAATTACTGAGCCTGAAATAAATAATCTAATAAAAGTTAACCTTCCTCTCGTGTTAGCTTCCTGTTAGCCTCTGTTATGCTAACAGGTCCTAAATCATCTGGAAAATACACTAAAAACAAATATCTATCATCTGATTTATTTCATATCTATTGAATACCTTGTTAATAGGGTTGGGCATCATTTTGATTTTAATGTTTCTGATTCTGATTCTGAATTGTGATCCTGTTCTAAACGATTCTCGATTCTGATTCTTTGAGTTGTGCAGGTCAACAAGTCACAGATTTCACAGGATAATATTTTCATTTAAAAAGCCTTTAACAGGTTATTTTTATTCATTCACTTAGTTGATACAGTTTAATCTGGTTACTGTAATGTAACTAAAGTATTCAATCACAAAGGTTTCCAACTGTAACTGGAAAAGTGAAACTTTCTGAAATAAAACAACAAACTAGTTGTCATCAGTGTAAAAAACATAGATCTACAGGTAGATGTGAAACTAAATAAAACAAACCCTGGAACAGTCATGTGACAAATCAATCAACATGTTTAGCATTGAGGTGTTAATGCTAAACATGTAGCAGCTGAGGTGCTAGCTGCTACATGTTACGCATTGAGGTGCTAGCTGCTACATGATACGCATTGAGGTGCTAGCTGCTACATGCTACGCATTGAGGTGCTAGCTGCTACATGCTACGCATTGAGGTGCTACCTGCTACATGCTACGCATTGAGGTGTTAGCTGCTACATGTTACGCATTGAGGTGTTAACTGTTACATGTTACGCATTGAGGTGCTAACTGCTACATGATACACATTGAGGTGCTAGCTGCTACATGCTACGCATTGAGGTGCTACCTGCTACATGCTACGCATTGAGGTGTTAGCTGCTACATGTTACGCATTGAGGTGCTAACTGCTACATGATACGCATTGAGGTGCTACCTGCTACACGTCTAGCATTGAGGTGCTACCTGCTACGTGTCAAACATTGAGGTACTAGCTGCTACATGTTTAGCATTGAGGTGCTAGCTGCTACATGTTTAGCATTGAGGTGCTAGCTGCTACATGTTTAGCATTGAGGTGCTAGCTGCTACATGTCTAGCATTGAGGTGCTACCTGCTACATGTCAAACATTGAGGTGCTAGCTGCTACATGTTAAGCATTGAGGTGCTAGCTGCTACATGTTTAGCATTGATGTACTAGCAGCTACATGTAAAGAATTGATGTACTAGCAGCTACATGTAAAGAATTGAGGTGCTACCTGCTACATGTCTACCATTGAGGTGCTAGCTGCTACATGTTAAGCATTGAGGTACTAGCTGCTACATGTTTAGCATTGAGGTGCTACCTGCTACATGTTTAGCATTGAGGTGCTACCTGCTACATGTTTAGCATTGAGGTGCTAGCTGCTACATGTCAAACATTGAGGTACTAGCTGATACATGTTTAGCATTGAGGTACTAGCTGATACATGTTTAGCATTGAGGTACTAGCTGCTACATGTTTAGCATTGAGGTGCTACCTGCTACATGTCAAACATTGTGGTGCTACCTGCTACATGTCAAACATTGTGGTACTAGCTGCTACATGTCTAGCATTGAGGTGCTACCTGCTACATGTTTAGCATTGAGGTGCTACCTGCTACATGTTTAGCATTGAGGTGCTACCTGCTACATGTTTAGCATTGAGGTGCTACCTGCTACATGTTTAGCATTGAGGTGCTACCTGCTACATGTTTAGCATTGAGGTGCTACCTGCTACATGTTTAGCATTGAGGTGCTACCTGCTACATGTTTAGCATTGAGGTGCTACCTGCTACATGTTTAGCATTGAGGTGCTACCTGCTACATGTTTAGCATTGAGGTGCTAGCTGCTACATGTTAAGCATTGATGTACTAGCAGCTACATGTAAAGAATTGAGGTGCTAGCTGCTACATGTTTAGCATTGAGGTACTAGCTGCTACATATTTAACATTGCAGTACTAGCTGCTACATGTTTAGCATTGAGATGCTAGCTGAAGCATTAGTTTTCCATCCAGTGTTTTTATTTAAACTAAAATTAACGCCCATAAAGCACAGCAATGACTTCCTCTTCTGATTCTTGTGTTTCTTGTGTTGCGGTATGTGCATCGGTATTATGGGTATAGCGGGAACTTGTGAAATGAGAATGGTTCCATGCTGTTTGGAGTGGAAAAAAAGCGATTAACTACATATATATTAGAGCTGGGACTTTTACGCGTACATTTTAAAGCTTTTTTTTTCCACTCCAAACGTCTGAAATATAACCATTTACACGTACCTTGGAAGTGGGATTTGTATATAACGCGTCAAACCAATCATTAAATCTTTCATCAAAACCCATCTTCGATAACACGTTTCAAGAATATCCAGTCCACCCGATCACATGCCTTCTCAGCATAACCATAACCCTGTCTGAGTCTGGAACACTCTGATGTTCTATGTTCTGTTGGTCCTTCTGTCCACTAACCACAACCAGTCCACGCAGATGGCTGCCACCTCTGAACCTGGTTCTAACAGAGATTTATTCCTAATCAAAGGGAGTTGTTTCTTTCCACTGTCGCTAAATGCTTGTTCATGTGGATCTTGTTGGGTTTTTTCTTTCTTATTATGAATTTTATATTTTGATAAACGCATTGAGATGACTTTGTTGTAAATTAGTTATTTTTATTATAGAGTAATTTAGTTACTAACTCAGTTACTTTTTGGAACAAGTAGTGATTAACTCTAACTAATTACTTTTTTAAAGTAACGTTCCCAACACTGTATATACTGTATATATAGCTTCAGTGACGCTGAAGGAGGACCAGTGAAGGCCTACCTGTCCCAGAGCCAGGAGGCGTTGGACGGTGAGTCTGATGGAGGAGGGGTCGGCCCTCTGGAGACTGGCCTGGAGCTTCAGCTCCTTCAGATACTGGAGACAATGGTTGGAACAGTCCCTGCATCCATCACTGAGACCTACACGCACACATGTACGTACGTACGTACACACACAGGTTTGAAGTATTCCACTTTCATTTCAGGTTTGTAGAGTAAAAATTGTTATTATTAAGACAATGAGTTAAAGCTGCTAAATGAGACAAATTTAATGGATCTGACTTAATCTAATGATCCAGGTTCATTTGAGTCATTCCGTTTTATTTTACTTATTCCATCTGATTGGACACGTGATCTTACGATCTGATTGGTCGATAGGGGCAGAGTGAGACGTAGCAGCTCCGGTGACAATGGTGTCAGCAGCTAGATGAGAAAACTGAGTAACAGCCCTCAGTAGACCACTGGCATCTGAAGATAGAGACAGTTAACATCCAACACCATCATCCAACATCATCCAACACCATCATCCAACATACCGCTCCTGTTATCCATGTAGACCTTGTGGCTTTGCTGCATTTTGTCGATGGAGCTCAGCGTGATTTCAGAACGATTCACCAAATAATCTGAAAAACACATCTGACTGGTTCATCATAATAAACAAAAAAATGACTCCAGTGTAAAAAACCACAAGAAATAATTCTGCCACAAATCAATAATTTTAGTGTATTGGCTTTCAAAGACAAACTTAATTATTAATTAATTCATACGCTATAGTGAGGCTAACATCATCATCAGGAACATACTACAGTAAACAATGTGTGTGATAAATAGATCTACCTGATTAGAAACGTGATTAACAGTATCAGCAGCTTCCTGTCTGAGTTCTATCATTTCTACCTTTTCTGTAACAACAGTTGTTTTTGGTCTGAATTATAGATTTTAATTATTCATCATTTTAAACTTCATCAACCTGGTCAGTACCAAGTTATGAAGTGGATCAGATCTGAGGAGTATAAAAGCTCCGCCTCCTAACCAATCCCTCCTGGTGTGCGCTGCACTAACACTATTGCTCTTCGCTGTCATCATGGATTTAAATTGATTACATTTGTTCGAGATCATAAGCTCTTCCTCCTGGAAAGACGGATTGGTCAGATGCTGTAAGCTCCACCCCTTTTATGTGAATGCATGTACGGGGAATGTTTGGTTAGTTGAATCCCGCTAACGGAGATGAATCTAGAATATGATTATCTAGATTTGAAGCATAGGGTTTAAGATTTTCCATTATATGTTAGCATTAAGCTAGCTGACTCTGTGTTCCACGCATATTTTGGTGCATTGTGTGTCTGTCCATAAAAATCAGAATGATTATTAGTTTACACTGTGTAAACATGTATTTATCATTATGATGATGATAACGATATATGATTTATTTTGGTTACCAGGTGAGCTGACACAGCGCACGTGCACAGGGTCGTCCAGTTTAGACACAGCGTCCAGGATGATTCCCTCAGCCTCCACCACAGCACACTGGAGCAGACTGAACTGTTCCTCCTGGAGCCTGGAGACCTACACACACACACACACACACTTATTTCCATTCCCTTTTTAATTGACTCATTTAAATAGATTATATTATACATGATATATAATATAAATCTATGTACTCTATGTGTTATAAGTTGTTAGTTGTTAACCTCCCACTTTGATTTATTTGGTGCAATCCAGTTATTTCTGTTAATCCAATAAAATATATTTAAAATTTTGTGTTAAAATTAAATTTGTTCTTTTTTTTGATAAAAATGTAATAATTTTTTTTGATTAAAATGAAATACATTTTTTTTTTGATAAAAATGTAGTTAAATTTTTTTTGAAAAACAAAGTATTTGAAAATTTAATGTAAATCTTTTTGAAAAGCTAAATGTATTTAAATATAATTCATACATTTCAGGTTTATAATAATAAAGTACCTGCTGTTGTTGGAGTTGAGCGTGGAGGTTAGCTAGCTCCATGCTGCTACGCTGCCTCTCCTGATCCAGGCACGTCAACTGCTGCTGCTTCTGCTGCCTCAGGGACATAAGCTCCGCCTCCTGTTGCCTTGACGACTGCATCATCATCTCACGCTCTGCCTGCAGGCCGACCATGGTACTGCTGAGCTGGGACCCACTCTGAAAATAGGAAAATTAGTTAACGATGAGACTGGTTAACTATGAGACTAGTTAACTATGAGACTAGTTAACAATGAGACTAGTTAACAATGAGACTAGTTAACAATGAGACTAGTTAACAATGAGACTAGTTAACTATGAGACTAGTTAACTATGAGACTAGTTAACTATGAGACTAGTTAACTATGAGACTAGTTAACTATGAGACTAGTTAACTATGAGACTAGTTAACTACGAGACTAGTTAACTATGAGACTAGTTAACTATGAGACTGGTTAACTATGAGACTGGTTAACTATGAGACTAGTTAACTACGAGACTGGTTAACTACGAGACTAGTTAACTACGAGACTAGTTAACTACGAGACTGGTTAACTACGAGACTAGTTAACAATGAGACTAGTTAACTATGAGACTAGTTAACTATGAGACTAGTTAACAATGAGACTAGTTAACTATGAGACTAGTTAACTATGAGACTAGTTAACTATGAGACTAGTTAACTACGAGACTGGTTAACTACGAGACTAGTTAACAATGAGACTAGTTAACTATGAGACTAGTTAACTATGAGACTAGTTAACTATGAGACTGGTTAACTATGAGACTGGTTAACTATGAGACTGGTTAACTATGAAACCAATTAACTATGAAACTAATTAACAATGAAACTAATTAACAATGAGACTAATTAACAATGAGACTAATTAACTATGAGACTATTTAACTATGAGACTAGTTAACTATGAGACTAGTTAACTACGAGACTAGTTAACTATGAGACTAGTTAACAATGAGACTAGTTAACTATGAGACTAGTTAACTACGAGACTGGTTAACTACGAGACTAGTTAACAATGAGACTAGTTAACTATGAGACTAGTTAACAATGAGACTAGTTAACTATGAGACTAGTTAACTATGAGACTAGTTAACTACGAGACTGGTTAACTACGAGACTGGTTAACTACGAGACTAGTTAACAATGAGACTAGTTAACTATGAGACTAGTTAACTATGAGACTGGTTAACTATGAGACTGGTTAACTATGAAACCAATTAACTATGAAACTAATTAACAATGAAACTAATTAACAATGAGACTAATTAACTATGAGACTATTTAACTATGAGACTAGTTAACTATTAGACTAGTTAACCATGAGACTAGTTAAAGATTAAAGAGGTAAGTTTGTCACCATCTCTTTGCTGTGCAGAGAGTTATTTGCTCGGATCAGTTCAGCTCTAGTAGAGTCAAGTTCTCGTCTCAGTCGATCAATTTCAGCTTTTAACTCAGCGTTGATGGAGAGCTGCAGACAAACAAAGATTAGTTAGATTAACATACAAAGATTAGTAGGTTTAACATACAGATATTAGTAGGTTTAACATACAGATATTAGTAGGTTTAACATACAGATATTAGTAGGTTTAACATACAGATATTAGTTAGGTTTAACATACAGATATTAGTAGGTTTAACATACAGATATTAGTAGGTTTAACATACAGATATTAGTTAGGTTTAACATACAGATATTAGTAGGTTTAACATACAGATATTAGTAGGTTTAACATACAGATATTAGTAGGTTTAACATACAGATATTAGTAGGTTTAACATACAGATATTAGTAGGTTTAACATACAGATAATAGTTAGGTAATGTGTGTCAGACAAGAGTATCAAGGTTAAATAAAGTGTTCCTTGAGATGCGGTGTTCAGGTGGGCGGAGCCAGGTAGAAAACACAGGGTTTTTTTAGACTAAACCTGCCAGCAAGCAGGTTCACGTCATTAAGAATGTTACCACGGTAACAGACTCAGAGTAGCACATACCTCACTGTAGTAATAATAATAATAATATTGCAATGGATTTTATATAGCTATATAAAGTGCTGGTCCCCACGGGGTTTGAACTTTTTCAGTGAGTGTGAGATGTTTCAAGTGATTTGTGTTTTCATGATTTTAGAAGTTAAAATCAGATCTGTATGACCTTCAGAAAGGGTGGATCCCATAAGACACCATTCTGTCATTGGTCCTCACGGTGTGTGTGTGTGTGTGTGTGTGTGTGTGTGTGTGTGTACCTGCTGTTGTAGCTGAGCTCTCAGAGCCTCAATCTCCTGGTTCTTTCGATCTCTCTCCAGGTTCTCATTGTTCTGCTGCTGCAGTGTCTGGTTCTTCACAGACATCAGTTCCATCTCTTTCTCTCTCACTGAACGCAGCAGCACATCTCGCTCAGCCTGCAGCGCTGCCAGGCTGCTGCTCACCTGAGAACCCTCCTGTGGAGGAGACATTACAACAAATGGATATTTAATATTTAAACGCTGCAGTTGATAGAGTGTGTCTAACAACCTTCTTACCCTTTCTGTACTCTGCAGAGTGTTCTGCAGCATGGTCATACTCTCCCTCTGCTCCATCAGGGCCTTATTCAGCCGCTCCACTTCCTGCTGCTGCTCCTTCATCTGAAGAACAATCAATCATCTCATCTCCTTCCTCATTAGTTCAGGTAAAAGCAGTCTGAGCTTCTCACCCAGTTAATTTTGTCCTGGCGAACATTTTCCAGCTCATTCTCCAGATGTTTCTTGGCCCTCAGCAGCTCGTCCTGTTCATATCTTGTAGATGACAGAATCTTCACTGTCTCTGCGTTCTGGAAACACATCTTTACATTCGTAGATCTGCACATTTCCATCTTTGTATTTCACTCAGAGAAGCTGCTCTACCTTCTTCATGAGGTCAGCGTGGCTGGTCACTAGCTCTGCGTGTCTCTCTTTGAGTTGACTGAAGCGAACCTCAGCGGCCTGAGCTCGACCTGTTGAAACAACCATGGGTTTAAATCCATGGAAACACCAACCATCGGTTAAAGACCATGGGTTAAAGGTAGGGTAGGTGATTTTCGAAAGCTAGCATGATTTTGAATGTAGCCTCCCCGATGGCTCCGCCTTTACCCCCCTTGCCCCTCCCCCCTGTGCTCCGTCTCACTCACATGCATGCTCACAGCTGCTGCAGAAGAGGAGCTCAGCTCATTGCTTGTATTGTGTAGAAACGTCGTTGCCTCGTGTCTCATTCAGCAGAATGTAAACAATAAACTTTATCATCATATATGTTAAAAACGTGACCAAAAACTCTGTTTTAACTCTGTCAGTAGTGACGCACTTTCAGTGTGAGGGAGACAGTGGGATGTGATTGGTTAAAAAAAAAAATGGTTTGTTTTTTTCCATTGGTTGAAGTTTTTACAGGTTTACAGTTGCTACAAATGATGGATTTTCTTCATTCTTTTTTCAGAGCACATAAAATCTTAATTTATGTCAGGCCATAAAGACAATTTAAACCAAAAACTTAAAAAAGTGTATCTGGAGATAATTGCCTACCCTAGCTTTAAAGTCCATGGAAACAATTATTGGTACAAGAACCATGGAAAAACCAACCATGGGTTAAAGACCATGTGCTATAAGGTGAAACCATCATCACACTCACCATCCGCCTCCTTGAAGCCGATCTGGGCTCCAACATTGGCCACATTGGTAGAACGTAGAGCCTCCACCTCCATCTGTAGATGTTCCTTCTCCACCATGGTCACCTGTTGGTGGATCTTCTGCTCCTCAACTTCGGCCTCCAGATGCTTCACCTGAGCCTTTAACTCAGTCACACACCTCTGAGCCTGGAGGGCGACATATGAACACTTCAATCAATACAACCGTTGATGAGCAGAAGCTTTACAGATAGAAACCATTATAAAAATGAATTTACGTCATATGACTTTCTTTCCTGTGTGTGACAGTGATAGAATAGTGAGGTGATCCGAGCTATAATGATAGCTATTAGTCTGAATAAGGGCCACAAAGAACTTAAGGAAATGTTGACATAATGAACTTTAATTCCATGTGTTTTATTTTGAAAAATTATTTTTTTGCATTGATTCCTCTGCTTGATACAGTGTGTCTCAAACAGGGTTGATGCTCACTGGTCTAAAGAGTATAAATAAAGAGAGACCACTACCTCAGACTTGATGAGCTGCAGCTCTGGTTTCAGAACCTCCAGTTCTCTCTTCAGACTCTCGTTCTCGTCTCTCTGCTCCAGCGAAGCCTCCTGAGATCCCATTTGACTCATCAAATAGTACTGGGGTTAACACCGATGGTTAGGGTTAGTACACAAAGGGACACAGTCACTGTGGACTTTTGGACTCAATAAGAAAACTTCCTGTACTATGAAGAAGTGTACCTAACCCTATAAAAAACCCTAACTCTATAATAAACATGGACCTGTGGTATCTGCAGCGTCTCCGTCTGTGGTTCCACCTGATCTTCGTCCTCGTCTCGTTCCTCACCAGGAATCACCACCACCGCCTTTTTATACTCAGCCAGAGCAGCAGCACGGAGGAAGTTAGGAGGACCCTAAAGATATTAGATAGATTAGACATTATAGACTAGATATTAGATTAGATTATATATTACAGATAAGACATTAGAGATTACATTATATATTAGATATAAAATATTAGATATTGGATTTGAGATTAGATACTAGATATTATATATTAGATAAGATATTGATTAGATATTAGATAAGATATTAGACATTAGAGACTAGACATTAGATTAGATATTTGAACTGACCTCAATAGTTAGTGCTTCTAAACCAACAACCTGTCTTTTAGATCCAATCCCATCTCCACTATTTACAGATGTTCTTCCACTAATATGATGAACTATATTAACACATCTATAGTAACAGGTTATGAACCACAGGCCTTTAAAGCCACTGTAATCAAACCTCATTAAAAACCAACCCTTGATCCAAGTGACTTGTCCAATTATAGATCAATATCTAATCTACCTTTTGTTTACACAATTATTGAAAAATTCTATTTTTTTGTATGGTGTATTTTTCTGTAACGTATGTTTTTTGGAGTCATGTGTATTTTTGTATAATTATTGTTTTTGTTGCTATTGCAGTGTGATTCAGGAGTCATTTTGTGTATTTTTCTGTAAATGTATGTTTTTTTGACGTTGAGTACAGTGCCCGTCAGAAGTATGTATTCATATAGTGGGAGGAGCTTAAGAAGAGTTGTCAATTACATACATACTCTGTAGCATTATAAAGGGGTAAATTTGCAGGTGCAAAGTAAAATAGCTTGTGCAATTTCCCTGGTTTAATTCTATGAGACATGAACATGATAAATGTGTTGTTGTTTTTTTTTTTAACTCATTTTTATATATTTTTTGTTTGGTGTTTTTTTCTGTAATGTACAGTATACAATCATGTAGGATTATAAGTATTTAGTTTAGTGTATTTTGAGTCATTTTAATGTTTTTGTTGTTGTTTAGTGTGTGTGTGTGTGTGTGTCTAACTTTGACTAAACGTATCTATTGTCAGTAGTTTGGTGTGTAGTGAGTGAAGCTACAGTAACCATCAGGTGACCTTCACTATGTAACACTGTTTACTGATCTGACTATAACACCACAGTCACTACCACCCAATGGACGGGTGTCGTGACACAGACTGTAACCGGACTAAATGGTGGTCCGTTACACACGCACACGCACACGCACACACACATTAGTTAGATAAGAAGGTAGATGACTAAAGGACTAAAACACACAAAACGACAAACAAAAATACACAAAATGACAAATATAGAAGAATTACAAAACACACATGTACACAAAGGACTCCAAAATCACACAAATAAAACCACAAAACGACGAAAGAAAAAAAAAAATGTTAGAACAACCACAATACACAAAATAACAAAGATACACCTGATGACAAAAACATACTCCCTAAACACACAAAATAAACTAATAACAAAATAAACAAAATGATAAAAATACACAACAGCCATTATTACAAGAGAATAATAAATACAATTACATTAGGCCTGACCATAGTAAAATAATTATTGATTTAAAAACCAGTAAAAAAACAAAGACTAAAATGAATGGATGTAGTGTTAAAAAGTAAAGTTTTGTGAATTCTTCTTCTGCTCGTTGTTAAAACACGTGAAGCAGAGTTTTGCAGCAGCTGTGATGAATAGTGTTTATATAAATCTATAGATATAGATATATAGATAGGAGAAAGAGTTTAGCTCACGTCGGGTAGATCTGGGATCTGGATGATGCTTTTGAAGAACTCTTCTTCTCTGGCTCTGTTGAAGAACTGAACGAGACTGCAGAAAAAAAACATCTTCACATTTTATCATTTACAACATTAATATACGAGTTAGTACAGAATACCAGTAACAACAACTTTCTCTTTTTTATATTTTTTATTTATTTGGCAGAAACATTGCACAGTGTTCTATTGTACCAGATAATAATAATAATAATAATAATAATAATAATAATAATAATAATAATAATAATAAATAAAATTATTATTATTCAGGAGAAATTCAGTCAAAACTATTTGCTTCAAAACATCCTTTTTATCATTTATTATTAGTGTTTTTGCGCAAAAGAAAATGCAGTGTTACCGTGTAGAAGTCTCTAAGTAACCAAAATGTTCTTCTTCTTAACTCAGACTAGACTGAGGTCATTGTCCTGGGCTCATGACACCTTAGAGAAACCTATGCTAGTCTAACTGCCCTAGATGTGGCCGTAATGAGAGCTGTGTGTATCTGGTATTCTGTTTTGGAGGAGAGTGAGTGCTCTGTCGTCATGTGGATCTTTGTCTGTCTCTTTTTATTTTTCCAGAGTGAGAGTGCTGGGAGTGGATCTTTGTGTTCCAGGTGTTGCTCTCTGATTGGAGGAGACAAGCTGCACTGATTGGTCCTCCACCTATAAAAGGCAGCATGCAGCCTCAGGGGAACCTGCAGCTCACCTCGTTGTTCTCAGCCTCCAAAGACTGAGATCTTTGGTTAGAATAATGACTTTGTTTTTTCTGTCAGTGATTTTCTAGATCTTTAGAAACGTGAGTGTTAGACTGGCCTCCTTAGTTGTGATCCTGTTTTTTGTTCTTTATTGCTTTGTAAAATATTGTTGAAACACTATAAATTGTAAATATACTTTATGTCTGTTTGTTTAAATCATTTATTTGGGGACTGGGGACAAATACCTTCCGGCGTAATATGGTTATGTACCTACCTCCTAGACGGGTGCATAACAATGGCATTACTCTGGCACAAAGCACAACTGTTAGAAACCTTGGGGTTCTATTTGATCAGGACTTATCATTCAACTCTCACATAAAACAAACTTCAAGAACTGCCTTCTTTCATCTCCGTAACATTGCTAAAATCAGATCTATCCTGTCTCAGGGCGACGCCGAAAAGCTAGTCCATGCTTTTGTTACCTCTAGACTGGATTATTGTAATTCTCTTTTAGCAGGCTGCCCGAGCAAGTCGCTTAAGACACTTCAGCTGGTTCAAAATGCTGCAGCACGTGTACTGACTAAAACTAGGAGAAGAGATCACATTACTCCTGTATTAGCCTCTCTGCATTGGCTTCCCATAAAATATAGAATAGAAATTCAAGATTCTTCTTCTCACTTATAAAGCCCTAAATGGACAGGCACCAGTCCTATCTCAAGGAGCTTGTAGTGCCATACAATCCCCCCAGAACACTACGCTCTCAAAATGCTGGACTACTCGTTGTTCCATTCATCTCTAAAAGTAGTATAGGAGGAAGAGCTTTCAGTTATCAGGCCCCACTTCTCTGGAACCATCTACCAACCACGGTTCGGGGGGCAGACACCCTCTCTACCTTTAAGGTTAGGCTCAATAACACACTGCCATAAAATCAACTGCATCAAATAACCATTGCAACACATTGAAAGCATTGTAACCACTGAAATATTGCACAAATACGCAAAAATATTGATTAAATACCCCCCCCCGCCCCGAAATTATTTAAATAAAAAATAAAAATAAAAAATCGACACCCAAAAAAACATGATATATCGTGAAATCAATTTTTTTCACACCCCTAATTAAGAGTTGGGCTTGTGAGCGTGATTTGTGACCCCATATTTTAGAAGCTAATCCTGGTCCAAAAATTAATGTCCAGAAGTGTGATGTGTTAAACTTAAGTGTACAATACAAACATCTAAAGGATTATATATAAAGTACATTAGAATACTACACAGCTAGTGTTTGTTCAAACTATAACATTGTTAAAGCAGATTCTATAAATATTATTACATTTCAGAGCCTGTACTTTTGACTTTTACTTGAGTTGTTTTTTTTTATACTGTAGGTATTTTACTTCTACTCTAGTAAGGAATCTGGGTACTTTTGCCATCTCTGTAGTATACTATAGTATATTACAGTACAGTATAGTATACAGTGACATGCAGTCAGGGTAGGCAAGGTAGGCAGTGCCTACCCGAGGGTGAATTGATATTTTGATTATTTGTTTTAATTATAATATAATTATAAATTATTTATTTTTCAATATTAATAGCCTACAGTACCTATAAGTTTGAAAGTGTCAGCATTTTATGCGTTTCATAGCCCAAATCATATATGAACTATTTCAGGTCCCCAAGATGAAAACAATTTACGTCCAAAGGCAGCGTAGAGAGCTTCCTTATAGACTCTGCAGTTACCTCAGCTCCTCCATGCTCCTAACTACCAAGACCTTTGCCTGCTCAGGGCCTCCATTCAGCTTGATAAAAACTCCCCCCAGTGCTTTGGATTTTATTTTGATAAATGGCAATTTCCGCATTCTTCTTCGTTAAATGATCGTTTAGATACACATTTGTCCCTTTCAATTTCTTTCCTTGTTTTAGCAACGCAATCTTTTTCCGATTAATAAATCTCATGATTACAGCTGGCACGTTATCTCTCCTCCTGGGGAGAAGGTGACGGGCCTCGATGTCTTCCAGGTCCAGTGTGATCTCTTTTGACTCCACTCACTTGTTGTTACGCGGAGCTCATTTCCAGCGCATCGGGCTCTAACCCTAACCCTTGTTGACAGTCACTTTGCATATGACCGAGGCTTGATGTTTAGCCCTGTGACAACAACGTTGTTGATCCTGGAGTACTGCTCCAAATCCTCCACTCTCTTATCTTTCTCCACATTCTGGTTTCTCCACTATTTATCCTCCTCCATCTACTTCAGGAGTTGTTTTTGCTGTGCCTTGATTGCGTTTGTTTCCTCCAACAAAAAGTCAAGTGACTTTTTAACTTCTTCAAGCTTCTTCTCAGCGGTTTCATGTTAGCTTTATAGCAGCTACACAGAGGCTTCCTGTTTTATCTTCACGGAGCGCTAACGTTAGATCTCCAGTTCACGTCTGCAATCCTTTTTCTCAGTACAGTATATTATAATATAGTATAGTATAATATAGAATACTACAGTATAATATAGTATATTACAGTATAAAATAGTATAGTAAAGGAAGTGGCGTTTAGTATGTGATTTTTACCTCATAAAAAGATCTCTGAAACGTTCACGATGTCCCAGGAGAACATCTGGAGCGATGCCTGCCAATGATATTAGATTAATTAATGAGATGGTGTATTTCATACACAAGACAACTCAATGTGCTGTACATGATAAAACATTCAACTGTTTAAAATCAATAAGAACATTTAAATCATCAACAAACACATGACATCATCAATATGACCATAAATCTCTCTCAATCATACACAGCAGAGAGAAAAAGTTCCTTTAACTTTGATTTAAAAATGTTCACATGTGATGCTGACTTCAGCTCTGCTGCAGTTTGTTCCACTTCTTTGCAGCATAACAACTAAACACAGCATCACCATGGTTACTGTGAGCTCTGGGCTCCACTATCTGACCTGTGTCCATAGATCTCAGAGACCTGCTGGGTTCATACCTGACTAACATCTCACTGATGTATTCTGGACCAAACCCATTCACACATTTATAACCAGCAGCAGAACTTTACAGTCTCCTCTGAGGCTGACTGGGAGCCAGTGTAATGTGTTCTGACCTCTTTGTTCTGGTTAAGAATAATAATAATAATATCCATCCATTTTCTTCCGCTTATCCATTACCGGGTCGCAAGGGCAGCATCCTTAGCAGGGAGGCCCAGATTTACCTCTCCACGGTAACTTATCCTCTGGGGGGATCCTGAGGCATTCCCAAGCCAACCAAGAGACATAGTCACTCCAGCGTGTCCTGCGTCTTCCTCAGGGTCTCCTTCTGGAGGGATGTAGGTGCTCAAACCACCTCATCTGGCTCTTCTCAATGCAGAGGAGCAGCGGCTCTACTCTGAGCCCCTCCCTAATGACTGAGCCTCTCACCCTATCTCTAAAGGAGAGCCCAACCACCTTACGAAGGAAACTCATTTCAGCCGCTTGTACCCGCGATCTTGTTCATTTGGTCATGACCCAAAGCTCATGACCACAGGTGAGGGTAGGAACGTACATCCACCTGTAAGTTGAAAGCTTTGCTTTTCGGCTCAGCTTTCTCTTTACCACGACAGATCTGTGCAGACGCCGCATCACTGCAGAATCCGCATTAATCCGCCTGTCGGTCTCTCGCTCCAACTTTCCCTCACTGTGAACAAGACCCAGAGGTACTTGAACTCCTCCACCTGGGGCAGGACCTCATCTCCAACCCAGAGAAGGCATTCCACCTTTTTTCCGGTCAAGAACCATGAAACTCAGATTTAGAGGTGCTGAGTCTCATCCCGGCCGCTTCACACTCGGCTGTGAACCGATTCCAGTGAGAGTTGAAGGTGCATGGCCTGATGGAGCCAACAGGAACCACATCATCTGCAAAAAGCGAGTGATGCAGTGCTGAAGCCCCCAAACCTCTCCCCTCAACGCCTGGCTGCACCTAGAACTGCTGTCCATAAAATTTTGTGGAAGAGAATCGACAACAAAGGGCAGCCCTGGACCAGTCCACCATCACTAGGAAACAAGTGTGACTTACTGCCGCCAATGGTGACCAAGCTCTGACTCCGGTCGTAACAGGGAACGACAGACCTCATCAGTAGGTCTGATACCCGTACTCCCGGAGGACCCCCTAAAGGAATGCATCTCCACATCCACAAAACACATGTGAACTGGTTGGGCAAACTCACATACACCCTCAAGGAGCTGCTGAGGGTGTAGAGCTGGTCCACAGCTCCACGACCAAGACGAAAACAACATTGTTCATCCTATTAATAACAATAATAATAATGAAGTAACTCACGGCTGTGTAGTTTAAAGAGCAGTCTGACAGAGAAGTGATAGATGAAGCTTGAATCCAGGATAAGGGGGATGAGAGGAGTGAGTCTGCACTGACCCGCTGATGTACACGACTTAGCATGGTTAGCATCCAGCTGACGAAAAACTGGAAAACACCATCATCAATAATTCAATTTCATGTATCTATCTTTAAAAGCAAGAAAGTTCTGCATGTGTGTGTGTGTGTGCGTTTGTGGAGCAAATATCTCCCTGACACCGTGGCTGTTTGACCTGAAACTTTGTCAATGGGTTCCAAATACCTCGTGTGCATCCGTTATTTTGGAGTAATTTGGTGTTGCAAAATGTTCAAAACATTTATTTTAATTTTAAGATTACGGCTCCCTCTTGGTATTGAGCGCAGTACTTCCAGTTCTTCATCACAGGTTCATGATGTCACTATGTCACAGTTTGAGGTCAATATTTAAAACGTTTTTGTACTAATAAAAGTTATTTTAGTTATTATTTCATGGTTATTTAAAAATATTCCAGTGAACCCAAATGACCTCGGGTAACAGAGTTAACTTCCTCCTCCGTCTCCATCACTGTGTGCAGCGGCTGTGCTCAAAGCCAAACATGTACATTTCTCCGTCAACATCGCATTATAAACGCTGATATTTTCACCATGTGCTATATAATTTAATGCGCACCTTGGATGTAGTTGCTGAACGCACACAGAGCCGTTTAGAGAGAATTGCGACATAAGAAGAATGCCCGGAAGTTTCAAATAGTTCCCAGAAATTGTTGACGGCCATTAGTCGACCATATCACAAACTATCTGCTTCTTCAGACAGAGGAATGTAACTTTTTAATGAGTGGATGGGTCCACAACACGGCTCCACTGATTAACGTTTGTTCTGCGCAAGGGTGAGTGTTTCTTCTTATATTATTCTGTGTTAAGATGCTAGCAGCTAGCAGTAACACAAGACGGAGGGTTAGACCGGAGAGGGAGGGAGGGGGGGGGGGCGTCTGAGCAGCCTCACACTCTCACTGATATACTGGCTAAGCTCTCAAGTCTCACGCATTGGACGTGAGACACACGCATTTCAACCTGATGTGAGGAGTGGGTGCACGCACGCGGCTGATTCACGTGCTTGTGTAAGACTGCACCCACAAACAGGTAGCCACACACACGATGAATAAATACTTTTATTTTTACGAATGTATGTGTCTTTTATCAGATTCTACCTAAACCGCCACATTGGTACAAACTTTATCAGTTTATCATATTTATGTCTCATAGAAATAAACCAGATAAATCACACACTACTTTATTTTACACCCACAAATAAACCCTTTATAACACTACAGAGTACAGTATGTACACCTCTATGTACATCTAACCTTATAACACATACTCATTTAGACATAATTAACTCTACTTAAGCTCCTCCCACTATATGAATACATACTTCCAAAAGGTACTGTACTAGTTAGGAATAATGATCAATAGAAACATTAATACAACAAATGTGTTTTAATGTTCTGTGTATTGTAATTATGTATATTTTTCTATCATTTCCTGTGTTTTTGTTGCTTTGTGTTTCTCTGGTCATTTTTTTTATTTTGTGTATTTTTGTCATAATTTTGTGTGATGAATTTTTTTTTCTGTATGTTTTTTGTGTTTTTCTAGTTGTGTGTTTTTGGTGTCATTTTGTTCATTTCCTTATCATTGTGTGTTTTTGTTATTTTGTGTATTTTCCTGCAATATTGTGTGTGTTTTTTAAAGCCATGTTATGCGTTTATTTTGAGATCTTTGCAGAGTTCGAGCTACGGCCGTAAGTGGCCCCCACGCCACATTTATTAAACCACGTCACTGACCGGTCTCAGCCATCTTTAGTCCAGCGTCCAGATAATCCAGGAGCTCATTGGTCATGTCCAGCCTGTAGTTTGGAGAAAGTATTTTAAGATTAATAAACTAAAGGTTAATGTGAAAATAATCAAAGACAGTCGTACACTTTGTTCATGTCAGTGCCTGATTCTCTCTCCAAGGTCTCGTCACTGATTTCCAGGTTTGCTGGGATCACCTTGTGCTGTGGATTCGTGCAGATGTAGAAACACATTAATGAGAGGAAGAAATTATTAATACTAATAAATCAGTTTTATTTTTACAGGAAACAGAAGGAGATGATGAGTTGAACAGGTGTGTTTTTAACTGTGTTTAGAGATTGTAGTGAGTTAGAGGATGTTTGGGGGTTTGTGGTGGTGGGGGGGGGGTATTAGAAGGCATGGATCAGAGTTGGTTTGCAGAGGGTGGATAAAGGCGATGACTGATCTGCAGGGAGGGGGTCACCATGTGACCATCAATGGAAAGTGTGAAATCCTTTTTTTTTTTTTTTTTTAACTTGTCTGCACATGCTGTTGAAGGTTAACACTACAAGAAGTGCAATCTTTTAACAGCAATGCATATTTTATTATTGCAATTAAATAAATGAATTTATTTCATTGCATAATTGTGACCATCACCAGCCCTCCCTAGGGAAGGGTAAATACTTTATTAAAGGGAGGATGTAAAAAAGAGAGGGCAGTGTTACACCAGGGTGAGGGGGGTGGGGGGGGAGTTAACAGGGAGGAGGGATACAAGATAGGAAAACGAATGGGTGGGGAATAATCAATAAGTTTCAAGTGATGTGATGTGAAATTGTGGTTGTGTATATTGTGCTTATTGTTGTGTTATCAAGCCAGTCTGGTGACCAGTGTGCGGCTTAGGAATAATGATGGTGGCTGTGAGCAGAGGAGGAAGTGAGTGGAAGTTACATAAAACAGGTATTTGGGAACAACGTGTCTATGGTTGAGCCCAGTATGAGTGTTATCCCACAGCCCGAGGCCAGTGCGTCCATGACAAATGTGATTCCAAGAGCCGCTACTGCAAAACCCATGAGCCGCCCCCGGGCCCGAAGAAGCAGTCGGGCCAGCAGAAAGAGCGAGAGATCTAGGGGCCCCCGGCGACCACCCCACGGCCAAGCAGCCCCCCGAACGCCCCCAAGGTCCCAAGCCAAGAGGCTGCCATTGCCCCCCCCATACACACCCGAAAAGCCCCCAAGGAGCCAAGGACCCAGCGCACCACGCCACCGACTCCAACCCCCAACCCCCGGAACAGCTAACACCGCCCCCCCCAGTAAACAGCATCATCCCGAGGCGCCAAACAACCCTGCCCCAACCCCGGTGAGGACACCAGCACCCCCCCAGCACACCCACCCCCCAAACCGGCGAGGCAGGCCGCCCCGGGCCCGCACACCGCGGGGCCCGCCCCCAAGGCCACCAGGAGACAAAGCAAGCACCAAGCCACACCCAAGGGGGAGAGGCACCCCCGCGCCCCACCCGGCCGACACAGCCCGGAAAGACCCCGCAAGGAGAGACCCCGGCAAAGCCCCCCCGAGACCCACCGCCACGCCCGACCGCACCATCTTGATGTACTTTTACTCTATGCAGTGGCCCAGCCACCAACAGAGGGGCCAGGCCCCCACCGGAGAGGCCCAAATATGTGTACCAACCCACCACCCTGTTATGGTGCCTCTCCATTCCCCAATGGAGAGGCACTTCCCGATCCCCTGTGTGAATGTGTGTGTTTGGTGAATGTATGGGGTGTAATTAAAAGAAGGGGGATGGAGGGGAGCGGTGCTCCCCCTCCAGCCTCTGTGGATTTATGTGTATGTGGTGTAATAGGCCGGAGGGTGTAAATGATGATACACCCTCCGGGGGGTGGCATGTTGAGATGCGATTAAAATTGGAGGGATTAGTAGGGCAACTAGAGGTGGGAGGGCCGCCCCCACGCCACTACATAGTAACACAGGTGGCGGCCCCCTCCACCCCCAGCCCCACCATCCAGCCCCCCAAGGGTTGGGTATCGGTGTGTGGTGCATTTTGTGAGTGAGCCAGACCAGCTGGGAGTGGGGTGAAGTGAACATGTAGGAGGCCTGTCCAGTGTGAGCCGGGCCCGTCCACGTGGCGGGCCACGCGAGAGGGTAGATGGCGCAGACGGGCAAGTGGCACTGCGGGCCCCGGGAACAGCACAGTCGGAGACCCCCCCCCCACGGCACCCCCCAGACCGCGCCGGCCCCGCGGAGCACGGCGACACCCCCCACCCCCGGGCACAGCCAGGCACCAACCCCATCCCCCGGCGCCCCAGGGGGCGACCCCCGCCGCCCGCCGGCCCGGAGCAACGCCACCCCACCACCAAGGGGAGCGGCCGAGCAGGGGGGAGGCCCATGCCTGAAATCCTGAGCGGAGGGAAGGAGGGATTTAGGAGCTATGACGATCATTTTTGAT